>NC_056749.1:744638032-744813032 GCF_019279795.1 Protopterus annectens | reverse complement strand
AGGAACACTATACAATGAAGCACAGACTCAAACAAGAAATGTCATAGTGTATGCTTTGGGCTGCTGAAGTCATGGATTTGGTGCCTAGATACATCAGGGGGTGCCCTCCAGTATGGTCCTAGTACTTGTGCCAAACATATCACTGTCTGTGCTATACTACACAATATTATCCTAAGAAAACAGCTACAACAGGAACACCAAGGGGAATTAGCACACATTTCACCACCACGGGCAATGTCATTACAGCCACATGCAAGTGAGGAGTCAGAGGGGGAGCCACCAGCTGCTGTGGTGTAAGTAGATGTAGGCAAGCACAATATGCCCTCACCTTAGCAAAGAGGCAACTGATAGCACATATGCTGACCACATAAGGGGTACACCTTTCATCCTATGCACATGCATACAGTAACACTGATGCCAGGCAATGCTCATGACCTTTACTTCCCTATGTAATGGCTGTGCACTGCTATATCATACCGAGTCAGCCCTGAATGACAACAGCTGTAACTGCAGGATTATCAAAGTAAGTGTTGAACCTGGAACAGGAAAATAATTGAGTAAGAACCCAAATGAAGGGCAGATACTTGTAAACTTCTACTTGAAAATGCACCTAATTAGAATGTGTGCGAATTGTCCAGCAATGACATCCAAATGTGACGGGACTGACTTATGTAGGTAGAGTTATGCTGTTTATCAGCTAATATGCCTCATGCATCTAAAATACCCAGAATAGAAAGAGCAGTCCAAAGTCTAATTATCTCTACATTCTCACAATTGGAGCAGTAAGCCTCAATGACATATCAATAATTTTAAGGTAGTAATCACAACACTGAAAAGCAGTAAGAAATCAGTAAACCTTTCAAAATAACATCACCAATACATACACAAAATAATCAGCTATGTACACCATACATCAGATGAAAATACAGATGTATCTTTGAGGCCAAGGCTGACACAAAAGTAGTGAGTGTGTGTGAGTAAGAAAGACAGGCAGGCAGAAATGTAGCAAGTTATCAAATGGCCATTGAGATAAAATGACCTGCAAGCCTCGTGAATGCCTCATGTACCTGTTTTGTGTGGGTGTCTGTATGGGCAATTGATGTGAAATGTGTGTGTGAGTTTCTACATGAACACAGTCAAGCTCTGTACTAGTTCTTCATCCTGGTATGTCAGACATGTGTGAGCTGGGCATGTAGAGGTATCATTCCATTGTCATCACTCCCAGCAATGAGAACTGTCTCTGTCAGGAATTGCAATGGCATGTCCATACCCATGGTCAGATGTGCCGATCCAACCTGAATGTGAGGGATGTTTTTCTGGATGAGCTCTCTTCATGACTATGCCCAGGTCCACAACCCCATGGCCCACTGTGTCTGGGTGTGGACACCTCAACCATTGCCATAGCAGTGCAAGTAGTGCCACTATGGGAGCAGGACTGTGCATGGCCATGTTGGCTAACAGCAAAGATGTTGTGGATGTACAGCCATGCAGATGCTGTCCCCCTCCCAGCTGATGTTTCACCACAGACACGTCCTGTTCCATTGTGCCATTCAACTCATCCATTGAATCTGCCACATGGTGGATGCAGTCATACATGTCAACCTGTGCCACATCTAGAACCCTAAGCATGTTCCTGGAGGCCCTAGTGGAACATGCCTGTGCTGCCATGATGGCCTTAAGCATATGTTGAGTGGCATGTAATGACAGACCAGTTTCAGGTGTAGGGTGAACAAAAGGCCTCCTCTGAGCACCCATAGTAAACCTCCTGGGTGGCAGCTTGCCCACACGTTGGCTATGGCCAGAGTCAACTGGCACTAAAATGACACTAACCACACTATCCTGATCAACTGTGTCATCCTCAACCTGTCCACTATCTTAGGGCTCAGTGGAATTGATATGCATAGGAATACTGACTGTGTTTGAAGGAAATCCAGGGGATGTGTGAGTCACAACCTCAGTATCAGATTCATCATCTGCACCCTCCCCCCAACTGTGCCTCCATTTGTCCATCATCATCATCATCAGAGCCTACCAATACTCCAACATCAGGTGGCAGGAGTCCTATACTTCCACTGGCAGGATCACTTGTGACAATAAGCAACAAACACAGGAATGAAATTACTTCTCCACTAAATATTAAACCAACATAGAGAAACAAAAAGTAACACCAGTCACCCAATTGCAGATGGTATAACAATACTGACACTCATTGCATACTCCTCACACATACAGATAAGTTCATCTCTAAAGAAACATTTGCTTACCATATGCAGATGTCTCCACTCTTTCCAAGGAGGATGGTCTTGGAGGAAATGAAGCAAGGAAAGGATGGCTATTAAGCATCACAATGGGAATAACACAGGGGGACAACAAATACATAATCACCTATATGTCCTGTAAGATATAGCTGTCACTGAAACTTGGCTGGGACATCCACCCACATCCTTGTGCACTGCACAACTCTCTTATATAATTCCATTACATATCAATAAGTACATATAGAAAAAATGTTTCACAGGAAGAACTAGTCAAATTATATATTTTATTCTACAAGCAAATATAAATGTTGCAATATGTAAGCTTACCTGGAAGCTGCTATTGGAACAGACTTGCCCTCTCAGACACATAAGCATCAAACACCTGGTGGCAGTGTTCACCAAGCTGTCTGGATCTCTGACAGTGGACAGGAACTCCTCATTTGGTGTCACTGATGGCTAGGTAGCAGCCCCCCCCCCCTGTATCCAGCTGTTCCTATGCAACTGCAGTTCCCCTCCTCCAGGCTGATGAAATCATATCTGTAGCCCAGTGCCACACCCAATCATAATTGTGAATACTACCACACAGCTGCATTTGCACTGTTGACTAATTGGTTCCAAATCTACTTTCTGGTGTCAATAACAACATGGCATCTCTCAATCAGAAAGGCTCTGTGCCACTTCAGAGCCTGTATTATGATCTCATTGTCAGTGTCACTGAAAGGAGGTTTTCATCAATTTGTAGGCTTTATTGCCATAATCCTATATGACATAAAACAGAGATGGATAAAACAGATGAATATCACATACGTAATGCATTTGTTACAAAAATAACAGTCTGTGTACCCTTTGTCAACATTAAGCACTTGAAACACACTTTTCATTTAGTACAACTGAATGTTAGTTGTCTCACCTCTCCTTCACACACAAACAAATGTTTAAATGTATATATGTCTTCCACAGAAATGTCAGTATGTCTAACCATTTTCAACAGAAAAGCACTTGAAACACATATTTTTGGGCAACAGAATGGTAGGTACCCCTCCTCAACACACACACACACACACACACACACACAGATACACACACACACACACACACACACACACACACACACACACACACACACACACACACACACACACAAATTAAGATTTGTACAAACCAAGGAATACCACATAAGTGGTGTATATAGATTTTCCACAGAATTATCAGGATGTATACACTTTCTCAACAGAAAAGTCAATTTATGAATGCCAGTTACTTTTCACTGTGTCCACTACTCCTGTGGAAGTTGCCCTGGGCCATCTCAGAAGCATAACACCAGTGTCAGTGACATGTACTTTACATTTCTCTCCAATAGCATAGGACATTGAAAAAGCAAATGTTAAGAACATAGTCATGCTAAGTATAACCTGTCTATCTCACAAATGTAAATGCTTACCAAAACTGCCTATGATAATAGTGAAGTGTAAGAAGTGCAGACAGATAAAAGTTTCATTTTCTCCTAGGTATAAAAAAACTACATTTGCAACATTTTACAAAATATAAAATGTCCCTGAATAATACGAGCATACCTTAGCAAAATTATGCCTTCTGTGTAGAGATATCACATTCAAAGGAATACCAATCGTCTGTTTTGTCCAAATGCACAAGTCTTCTCATCTTCAAGTTCCTTAGCTGCACAGTTACCTTTTTATAGTGTACATTCAGCCCTCTGAGTTCAGAGAAGAAGCAAATGAGGTTTGAAGTCATTAGAATTGCTGAATAACGAGCCTCTGACTTTGTGTAGCAGATGTAAACTAGTGTAGGCTCTACACTGTTGTTAGGTGCTAATGGCTTACAGATGTGAGTGATTAATGTCACAGAGGAAAAACACAACTGCAATTCAGGCACCTTTCACTGCAGTGTGTTTGTCAGTGGGGATACACTTAAAAAGTGTGGAAATAACTTCAATGAGCGTTTAATTAAAGCAAAACAACACACATTTAAACATTTTGGTCCGTAATAGCAAAAGTCTCCTGCCTTTGCTGAAAATTATGTTCACTGTTATGCATTTGTATCACACCTTGAAAGAGAAATAAGGGGAAATGCACTATAGACTGTATGTCTGATATGTTAGCAGAGGTAAGAGAAGAATGACCAGAATACAAAGAGAAGACAGAGCTGCACTTCTGCCAACACATTCGTAAGGGATTGAGTGATCAATCATTGCACTAGATATGTACGCCACACATGTACAAACAACTGAGAATACCCAAGTGTATGTCCTGCTAATACTTAGAGAAAATGTAAACTGTGTGTACGCACGATTTCACTGGTGTTGCAAATCTGTGTCTATGGCAAAGAAAGATAACACATTCCATCTCTGCTTTGTAATGTCATTGATCTGATACTTTAAATCCAGAGCTGTGCAATTGTTTAACCTATGTTAAACCGTTACTTATTTATTTATTTATTTATTTTTTTGTCTTTAATATTTGTGCACGGTGTGGCTTATTGCAAACACAGTGAAATGCATAAACATTTAAAAGTTACTGTTGGTTGCTTTAAGAAGCACAACCAAGATTAGCAGCATTGCACTGCAGTCAGCAACTTGGATGGTAATGATAGCAGACATTACACCCATGACCTGTGTGTGTAGCACAAGTTATAAATATGTTGAGGTACACCATAGATAAACTAGGTAAAGCATTAGTCGAGTTCAACAGTATTTTTTTTTTTTTTTACTGAAGAAGGATCATAATGAGTATTAACAAAAATACTGTATGTTCTCTATTGCCGTTTACACTAGCATGTTGCTCACCTGTGCGCAAACAAGATTCACTGCTTAATGAAAACAACTGAAGCATTTTATTTGGTTTGCCTTCCTTTGCACAAATAGGCTAAGTGGCGATGAATGGCTGTCAGCACTTTGGACATTACTCAGTATAAAAAATACACCTACTGCCTAGCTTTTCCTCTGGCACCATGTGTAAGTCCATGGCTGGAACACAGGTGAGTCAGGGTTCCAATCCAGCACACTCCACTTTTTCATTATACAGTGTCCCACTGTAATTTTTCACAAAATGTAGAATACAAACATAATTCCGGATACCACTATCTATGTATAGCACATTGATTGAGCATCCACATGGTATCATTTCTGTTATATTAGTAACTGCTGATTATGTAATTATAAATGTATTTTCAAGCCTGGGATGCACTTTGTAGTTTACTAGCAATCATCTACATACCTCTCTAACACAAGTATAACTGTAAAACTGAATGTATTGTGTAGTCTGAACCAGAACTCAAACATCTACTCTGAAAGTAATACAAGTATATCCATTTTAGTATACTGTCACACATTACTCCTGCATCTCACCTGAGAATGCATAAGCCAGGACCTTGTCATGTCACACACATACATGGTTAACTAAAGTATAGCACAAGTCACTCTTTAAAATGTATATTGGTAATGACCATGTTTGGCAAACAGCACCCACCTAGGTAGGTTTTAGTTAGTGGGGTGTGTCGTACTGTAGAACTGGGCAAATGTTTACTTGCCCTATACCTATGCAGTTCAGCATTTTAACTTCATTATTTGCATCTCGTCTATGTTGTCTTTGGCATTTTCAGCTTTCAGGTATTTGAAGTAGCCTCCTTACAACACATCTGCAACAGTTGGTGCAACCCTAGAGATTTTGCACAAGGAAAATTCAGGGTGTAAAAAACAAGTCCTAAGCAGAAAGATTGAAAGGACTATCACTGTATTCTGTCCCCTACAGACTAATAAGGGCCAGTTTTTATCTGGCCTACAGGGCTGTCACCAATCTGGACCTGATGGAAATTTTGCACATTGGTAAAGCAAACTGCACAAGAATCACTCGTTCCAAGGATGTTAATCTAACCTCTGATATAATAAATAATACTGTAGAGACAGATACACTACCTCTTCTCTGGAACAAGTTTCCCACTTACATAAAGCAAAGGCCTTTCCTGACCCTCTTCAAGTGCAGCCTACATCAATGGTTAGTTATGGTAATTGTACTCCTGGTGTTGCACCCAATCACTCATGGATAGAGGCAGTTTGTCTTAGACAACATAGCATAGGCTCATAACTGTATGAATGTCATTCAACCAGCTATTAGAAATTGTGAAACTCATGTTAAATATGGCTAGGCTTTTATGAGATCTTGGAACATTAGCCTAGTACTCTCCTATGAACCTATGAAGCCCAATTGTATCCTAGGTACAGCTATAGTGTGACTGTACAGCCTCACAGATGTACCACTATATCACATCAGTATTACCACTTGACATTTTGCAATTTTTCATGAACGTATATGCAAGCATGTCACAATTTCAAACCATTATAACATTTTCACAGGCAATATCATCGGGACAGTGATTGCATGTCACATATCTTAAGGTCCGACATGTGTTTATACAGTGAGCTCGATGTATTGTTTTGTAAGTGAACAAAATCACAGTGACAGCTTCCTCACCCATTGATGCTAGACTTTGCACTGCTGTAGTTTCTGTGCACATGGGCATAGTTGATGCATTGCCATTAGTCTCCTACATTGCTGCATCATTCATGATACTGAATCACTTCTTAATTCACACATCAATTGCAGATGCTTCAGACATGTAGCAGATGCATGCAATACATAGTCGTGTGTTGGGAATCCACTCATAATAGTGTGTTGTTAGTAAGTGGTGTTATCCATATGTCCAATACCTATATCAGCCAGGGATGCTTTGGTCAAGCATATCACATTTGGCACAGTGAGCTCTGACACATCTTATTAGCCATACAGAACTATTCTTTGGGATACATACACATTAGGATTTGGCAGTGCAGACTTCTCTTCAAAGGTGTTCTACAAGATGCATGTGTGATACATCTTTCTGTGTTGCACCCAGTAAATATGGATTCACTATACAATCCTGAAATACTGAAATGTCGAATTTCAGTATTTCTACACTGAATAGTCTAAAAACCACATACACGAAAACCCACAATCACGAATACTACAATCGCGACCATTCACACACACACACAAACCAGGACATAATCACACACACACGCACACGCACACGCACACACACACACACACACACACACCTACCTAACTAAACAAACATAATAACACACACAAACACACTTAACCTACCTATAAGCAGGGGGGCAAGCCCCCCTGCATCCCCGACACCCCCCTACTTATATATTCTAACTCCGAGGTCACACTAAACACACAAACACACAACAAACACCACCGCACACACTCACACACACTAAAATCCCTACCCATTATTCTCAAACACACAACACTTACCTGAAACCCCAGATAAATCCACAAACCGCACCACACATCATGAACATGATACCACGATAACGGTGGATTCGACATTTGCAGATTCGGCATAGTGTAGTTTCGGTTAAATGCACTTTCCACTATTCGGCCTCGACGTACTGAATTTCGACATTTCAGTACTTTGAGATTGTCTAGTGTATCCGTAAATACACAGCACCTTGACACCATTGATAGCATGGGTTTAATTCTTGCAGGTAGGGCTTGTGGCTTATTGGTTATGCAAACCTCTCCACTGTCCAGAATTGCCCCTTATTTCAACTTCAGATTTAACACTGTCCCTCTTAACCCCCTCCAAAAATCAGTCATTCTTGGAGAAGGGGTGGTGAATTCCTTTTATAGAATACTGACAATCATTACAGTTGTACACTTCTGTTCCTGCAGAATATGTATAGTAACTTAAATTTACAAATTCTGTCAGTGTCACAAATTAATGGTGTTGATATATTAAAATTGTCCCTGATTGTGCCTACGTTTTACAATTGTCCCTGATTGTGCCTACTTCTGTCTGCAGTTGTCTATGAGTCTTTTGCTATGTGCCCATGATTGGTTGAGAGGTATGCTGACATTTCAGTCATATTCAAGCAAGTCAATTTTGCAAATCTTCACAATATGCACATACCCCTAATTGTATATACCATCCTTGATAAATGTTCTCTCAGTGAGCATGTCAGTGATGTTCATGTCACAACCATTTATGTAACCTTGTGTGACTGTCACAGATATATTATCCTGTGTGATGATATAAATATACTCTTACAGGAGGTGTAAGCAGCAGTACATACTGTGCTATATACATATGTGCTTAATGTTATGTCACTGACTTGCCTTGGAAGTGTACATACCTTGACATATACCATCTTGGGTACACTGACATATTTATCATGCCCTCTTCCTCTTTCTTTGCTCCTATCATTTGTCTGCCCACTTTCATCAGCACACTTTCCCTGCCTGATGTTATGTTTCAGTTGTAGTTGCCCTTGCCAGTGACCATCCCAACTATTATTTCATTTTGCAAATAACTGTTATAGTGTGCATTGCACTGGGTACACTTTTCTTTAAGGTGTTAATATTGCTGTTATTGCAGTATTTTCACTTCAGTAGGCATTGTGGCTGCCTGCAAAATCTTGCCAGGCAGGTTTGCTCACTGGCAAACTTGTATACATCTTTCTGCATTCATGCTGCTCAGCATGCTTTCCTGACTGGAAACACTGCTGCCAACCACGAAACATCACTTGCATTTGTGTAATTATAGCAAGCACCATTAATATGCAATTAGCACTGCTGTTCGGGTTCCTATTGGAACATCGAATTTTCAATTGTTCGAATCACTAAAGGTCGACCTTAAATGATCAAACAATTGAAAATTTGAACTATTCAAAATAAACATAAAAAAAAAAAGAAAAAATAAAGGGTGTAGGTAGCAAGCCCTGCACCCGCTACTTAAATATACCAACTCTGAGATTGTGCTACAGTGTAGGAAAGGGAAATCTTCCCTTTCTGCACCATAGTTCCTTAAAGTGCAATCTCGGAGTTGGTATATTTAAGTAGTGGGGGGTGTGGGGGTGCAGGGGGGCTTGCCCTCCTGCTTTAACCCACCAGGGAACATTTCCTTAGTTTTATTTATTTATTTATTTTTTATTTCAAAGTTACGGAACTTCAGTCATATGGTGTTGACCATATGGTATTCGAAGTTCCGTAACTTCGATTTTGTAATAGGTAACCCTGCTGTTCATTGTGCTAACATATAAACTCTGTGCAGGCTCTGTGTGAAGGCTACATGGAGTTCATTGAATTCCTGGGATTGTGTAGGTTAAGAACAAGTAGTTAATAAAAGGATGGTATCGTTTGAAGTAATTAAGCGTTGCCCGAATAAAACTAAGCACTAAAATATAATGTCATATAAATTTGGCATGACAAACAACTAAAAACCTTAATTACAATACTAAACAGGGAATAGTAGCCCAAAACACAGTCAGCTGAAAATCGGAATATATAAACTCTTTTGTTAATTCCTAATATACATTTTTATGTAAACCCATGTGTATAAAGGAACAAATGAATTATTACAAAGAAGAAACTCATAACAGTTTACAAAGAATGACGATACAATAGCAGCATGTCAATCCACTGATAGTAATTCTACTGAATGTCAGCAGACTGAAAAAAAATTATGAAACAACTTGGTGATCCTACAAGATTTTTTTTTCAGGGGGCTAAGCCTCTTGCATCCCCAAAGATATATATTCCTTCACCATGTTTGCACAACGGTAGAGGAAAAGAGCAATCTGCGCTGTCCGTTAAAGGTGTTTCAACAACTTTCATTCCACCTGCTGCCATTCAGTAGACTTGCTATCGATAAAATGACAGCTGCCCCAACAGAAGTGGTAAAGGCATGAAAAGGGAGACAAATGGGACACTTAAGAGGCAGCATATTTCCTGCAGAGATAAAGCAATAACTATGGCTAAAATCATTATCTCTGTCATGTATTTACAGGATCCATTGTGAATCATTGATTTCAGAAACGTTTGCTTGCTATTTTCAAAGGAATGTAGTTGCTAGGCTGTTCTCTGTATTTTGGTCAGTCTTTTATTCATTTAAATTACATTTTGAGTGTTTTTGTTTTTTGTAAAGTTTTCAGTTGAACTTCATCAGAAAATAACTTGAGGTGAACCTAGGCTCATTATTTAAATGGTGTGGTGAGCGGGGGATGGGTTAAGGAGTTCCCTAATCCATGAACCTAGGCTCATTATTTAAATGGTGTGGTGAGCGGGGGATGGGCTAAGGAGTTCCCTAATCCATGAACCTAGGCTTATTATTTAAATGGTGTGGTGAGCGGGGGATGGGCTAAGGAGTTCCCTAATCCATGAACCTAGGCTTATTATTTAAATGGTGTGGTGAGCGGGGGATGGGCTAAGGAGTTCCCTAATCCATGAATTTAGGCTTATTATTTGACTGATGTGGCAAGCGGAGGATAGGTTAAGGAGTTCCCTAGTCCATGAACCTGGGCATAATGTTTAACTGGTGTGGTGAGCAGGGGATGGGTTAAAGAGTTCCCTAATCCATGACCCTAGACATTATTTTACTGGTGTGGTGAGTGGGAGATGCGTTAAGGAGCTCCCTAATCCATGAACCGAAGGTTATTATTAAACTGGTGTGGTGAGCAGGGGATGGGTTAAGGAGTTCCCTAATCTGTGAACCTAGGCTTATTATTTAACTGGTGTGGTGAGCAGGGGATGGGTTAAGGAGTTCCCTAATCTATTTAAGGACAGTGGAACTGCTCAGGTTTTCATTTAGACCAGGGGGTGTGTCTTCTCACAATTGTATCTGCCATTTTAACTCTTTCACTAACAGTAAGTTGTCTGTGTTTCAAAGGGGGCAGTAATCCCTAGGGGATCTGTGACTTTTTCAATTGCTGCAAATTGGAATGTGGAGAACTGGGTGCAGGTCCTACTATGCCTGGCTAGTACATTGTAAAGGTCTCGCTTCCCGATGGCTCCCATATGTTCTTTTATCTAGATCCTAAGTCAACTTGTGGTTTTTCCAATGTAATATGCTTCACACTGAGAGCATACTGTGATGTAAACCACATTGGGAGTCTCACAGTTTATGTGAATAACCATATGTGGGTTGGTGAGACTTACCTTGGGGGTTTGAATGATAAAATTGTACCAGTGACATTTCCTGAATTGCTGCATGCCTGGGGGTGTGTCAAAGGTGTGTGCCTGCAGCCTCTTTTCTGATTCAAAAGTGGCTTTGAGGGACACAGTCTTTTTGTAGCAGAGTTTTGGCTGACTTCCAAGGATTAGGGCTAGCTCTGGGTGTTCTCCTATGAGTGCCCAGTTTTTAATGAAGATGTCTTTGATGCTGGTGGCATCTAGAGAGATGAGCAAGGGAAACCTTGGGGTGATGTTCTCTGGTTCCTGCGCTTTGGGGTGGAATCCATGTTTAAGGATGGATGGGGATCGGGTTTCTCTACTTGCAATTACCACTCCCATGACCAACAGGACTAAGGAATTTATTCATTTTTCTTGCAGGATAGAGCTCTCTGAGTTGGTATAATTAAGTTAAGGGGGGGGTGTTGGGTATTTTCTTTGTTTGTTTGTTTGTTTGTCTTTGCTTTTTGACTAAACATTCCATCAGTGTAAATTCATTAATGATATGTTATTTGACTGCATTGATGATTTATATATCTATATATCTATATATATATATATATATATATATATATATATATATATATATATATATATATATATGAGCACTACAGAATCCTGAAAGACCAACATTCTGAGACCACAATCCTGAAAACTCAAAATCCTAAAAATTCAAAATCCTGAAAACTCAAAATCCTGAAAATTCAAAATACTGAAAAATCAAAATCCTGAAAACGCACAGGATGCCAACACTTACTATATCCAGCACAAGTACATACAGAAACATATTACCCTTCAACTGTACGCAGGGGGGCAAGCCCCCCACACCCCTAACTTAAATATAACAACTCAGAGATTGCACTTCAGTACACTTAGTACAATCTCGGAATTGATATATTTAAGTAGCAGGGGGTGTGGGGGGTGCATGAGGGCTTGCCCCCCTACTTATACTTGGAGAAGAGTAATATGGTCTGTGTTTTATTTGTTTCTGTATGTACTTGTGCTGGAATATATTAAGTGTTGGTATCCTGTGTGTTTTCAGGATTTTGAGTTTTCAGTATTTGGGGTTTTCAGGATTTTGAACTTTCAGTATTTTGGTCTTCAGGATTCTGTAGCGTTCCTATATATATATATATATATATATATATATATATATATATATATATATATATATATATATATATATGTATGCATATACATGCACACAGACACACACACACACACACACACACACACAAACCGACTAAGCGAACTAATGAAGAAAAATAACAAATGACTAAAAAACTTCAAAACTAAACTAGAGGAGTATGCAAATAAACTCACAGGCAAAGCAGTTTCCTTAGCGCTTTCATCCTTTATTCGGTGTATAGGACTTCTTCAGAGAAACAATGCATACAAATGAAAAACAGTAAATGTGTCTGTTTAAATAGTTAGAAGCATACGGAACAATACTGTATCTAATCTATAGGCTGTTACAGGTTGTTAGTAATTACTGATTGATTCTAAACAATTCCACTGTATTGTTCCGCATGCTTCTAACTATTTAAACAGACACATTTACTGTTTTTCATTTGTATGCATTGTTTCTCTGAAGAAGTCCTATACACCGAATAAAGGATGAAAGCGCTAAGGAAACTGCTTTGCCTGTGAGTTTATTTGCATATTCTCCTAGTTTAGTTTTGAAGTTTTTTTCATATATATATATATATATATATATATATATATATAGCTGCTGCACATTTGTGTTCTGCTTTTTTTGTCAATGGAGTAAGTGGTTGCATTATATTACAGTCAAATTTTATGGTATTATGCAACCATGGTACTTAATTTCTGGGAGTGTGAGGGTGGAGCCCCCATACTTGGCATTCAAAATATCTTAGCTCGCTTCTGTACAAAACAAATCTAAACAAAATCACTCCACATAGCTTTCATATTCAGCTCAAGATCTCATGACCAAAAGGGCCAAAGCCTGGCAAGAGTGTCACAATAATAAAACTCAGTCCAACTCAGTACCCTTTAAGCAACTCTGTAACCTGCCAAAAAAAACATTTCTACTCATCCCTACAAAACAATCATAAACATAACTCTAGGAAATTTTGGACATCTTTACATTCCTGACTTAATCCTTGATCCAAAGTAGACCCCAGCCTATCTCCTGAAACCTTTCCCATCTAAATAACAAAATAACAAACAAATGTAATACTTTAGTGAAAGCATCAACTTAACTTCATCAACCATACTACCATCCTCCATTCTCCCCATCAAAAAAAAAAAAAACACTCCTATAACATCCTCTTCTTCTGGTCAGTCATTGCCTAGCAGCATATCTTCCTTTTCCCTTGAACCAGTCATCACATCCCTTCATAAAAAAAAAAAAAAAAAAAAGAAGGTCTACTTAATCTTAAACCCTGCTTTGCTTCAGAAGATAACCTTCCTCCAGTATACCTAAGGCTAGCCGCAGCTTCTATAGCCTACTCGATTAATATTCTCATCAACAGATCCATTCTAGAAAGTCAGATTCCTTCCTTGGGAGAAATGTTCTGTATCATCCCATTGCACAAGCGGCAAGACGCTACTGAAATATTACATTTTTGTCCCATAGCCATCTTGTTCACTTTCTTAAAGATACTGGAGAAATGCATTCATGAACAGCTTCTTAACCACATCCTCAACAGTGAACAGCTAACCAACACACAAAATGGATTTCAGCCAGCCTATAGTACCATAACTGCATTACTATCTTTTATAGAAACTAAATAAGGCTAGCAATTCTGGCTAATCTGTCTCTTCACTATTTCTTAATCTTTCAAAGGCCTTTGATACAGTTTCTAATCTTAAACATTTCCTCTAGTTTTCTGAATTTGGTCTATCACCTCCCACTGTCAAATGGTTCACTAGTTACCTTTCTAGCAGGCAACAAGCAGCAAAACTAAACAGCTTCTTTGATCCTTACTTGCCAACACAGTTGTCAATTCCCAGTGTTCTATTTTTGGTCCACTCCTATATAATGTTTACAACAATGACCTACATGCTTCTCCTTTCAAGAATCTCTTAGTATGCAGATGATTCTATTGCCTACTCATCTAACACTCTCTCACTCCTCCAACACATAACTCTGGAAGCATTTAGCTCTTTTTAAACCTGGCTTAGTAACATCCAATTCTTAATTAAACCCAAAAAGCTGAACTTCTTCTATTTAAATTTCTCAGGTACTAATAATTTCAATGTCTTCTCCTTGGCCTGTACAGAAATTGAATTAGTCGCACAAAATTATTAAGTATAACTATTGACTACAACCTTAAATTTAACCTCCATATCAAAAATAATATAAAAAATGTCACAAACTTAGAATTGTTATTAAATAACTGTAGTAAAACTGTTCTTGTCACTACTTATCTGTTACTCTCTCTCTCTCTCTCTCTCTTATATGGAACTCCAAATGTCACCAAACTATAAACCACATTGAAAACAAAACTAAACTAGAAATTTGCTGGAACAAAATAGCTAAGTTTGCTACTGGCGGCCCATATCACCCCACCAATGTTCTGCAGTCTTCATTCGCTAAGCTGCCTTGAATTTCCACAACAAATACATTGCCACCATTTGGCAACAACACAAAATATTATTCGTAATCTTGCTGACTGTCCAGCCATTAGCTCCATTCTCCACCCCTAGCACCCCAAAATCTCTCCAGTCAGAAAATAAACAGCTACTGTCCCTATATAAATTAAACAAATCATCTTGAGGAAGCTTGTACTCCTATTGCTTTGTAAAAAAAAAAATGAAATTCCTTACCTTTTCTATGAGATCAAATTCAAATATGGCTACCTTTAAACATATACTCAAAGAATTCATATCCAAAAAATGTCTGTGCATGTGCATTAATCCTGGTTAAAGACAATCTAACCTATCTACCCTGTGTTGTCATTCCATTTATATCTTCCTCAATCACTACTCCCCCTTCTTTCTTTTATCTTTCTTTTTTCTTTCTCTCCATAGCCTTTTTCTACCTCTTCTTCCTATCCACTGTTCTTTGCAGCTCTCCCATACTCTGATATTTCACAAAATGTTTTACGTGTCTGCACTCAAAAAGTGTTAAATAAAACTGAACATATTATGCATCGTGTGATTTGTTTTAATTACATTTTTATATATTCTGTTAGTCTTTCAGTATATATTTTCTAAGTCTTTCTAAGTAGCCACAGCTTTCTTATCTGGCCTCCACTGAAAATGGTTACCTTTTGGCCCAGGTGTTACTTCTCCGTAAACAAATTTCAATAAATAAAGAAATAAATTATGAAACCTGCCATAGCCTATGCTCTAATCTGTTTTAAGAATAGAAAGAGAAATACACTAAAGGACACAACTCACTGCTATACTTTCATGTTTATTAGGAACAGTTAAGCGCTTTCATCCTTTTACAGAGGAACTTCATCAGAAATAAATTCAATACAAATCAATAAAAGTATTTAAAAATTCAGGCAACAGTCATAAATTAAAATCAATCCAACCAGAGATTAGTTTACAATGATAACCCACCCAACAGAAATTAATTAGCAAATCTAAAAGCTCAAACTCATTTATCAAACCAATAAAAACTTTTATTGTCATCCAAGAAACAATAAAAAATATACTTGTGGTCCAAAATCTCATAGAAGTGTGAATTTTTAAATACTGAAAATAGATAACATTTCATTTAAGACCAGATAAGCTACCTGCATTTAGAAAAAGCTGCCACGGAAGCTCTTAGGTACATAGGTTCATAGGTATGTACTAGGCTATCTGCCCAAAGGCATTTATAAGCCTAGCCGGAATGTGTTGGCTTTCGACACCCCCTTAGATTAGTTCCCTGTGATTCTGTCCAGCAGAGCCACTGAAGTGATCCCCGGGATAAACTTCCTGTATCCCATCCACTCATCAAGGTTTCTCTTGAAGAGTGTTAGTGAGGAGCTCTGCCTAATGTAGATTGGAATTTTGCTCCAGAGCATGGGAAGTCTCTGTGACAGGAATCTATCCCTCCAGCACGTCCGATTTATTGTTGTGGTGAGGTTTAGATCCCTAGAGCATGTGGCTTGAGGGGATATGGTTTTCTTTAGATGGAGCATGTCCATCAATTCTGGGTTGGACATGGCCTTGTATGTCAGGCAGAGATCACCTCTGAGTAGGCGGTATGCAATCACGTACAGCTGGAGTTTCTTCAGTCGAGCTGCATAGGGCATCTGTTTGAGGTCAGTGATCCTCTTGGTGAGGTACTTCTGTGGTCTTTCCAGCTGTTGCAGGTGTCTTGTAAGGTACATCCCAAATGGGGCGTTGTAATCTATGATGGGTCTGATGAGTGATGCGTAGAGGGGCACAATGACCTCTTTTGATCTGGATGTAATCCCTTTTGTGATTTTGGACCACATAGAAGGATTTTCTAACCACTTTGGCAATGTGATTATCAAAGGAGAGATTACTATCTACTGGGGTCCCCAAATCCTTTATTACATCTTCCGTATTTAGGGAGCTACCACCTATGCAGTAGTTTGTGGGTACTTTGTTTTTCCAAAGGGAATGACTATGCACTTTTTGGCATTTAGCTTAAGGCCGTGGTTTTGACACCAGGTATCTGTCTCAGTGAGACCCTTTTGGAGGATGTCTGTGTCAGTCAGAGAGTCAATTATAGCCCCTAGTTTGCAGTCATCTGTGAACATGGTCAGCCATAGTCCTCCTGTGCTTGCCTGTACCTCTGAGAAGTATATGCCGAACAGGAGGGGTCCTAGGACTGAGCACTGGGGAATACCACTTGTAACCGGTTTAGAGTCAGACCTAGTTCCCGCAACTCTTACCATGTAGGTTCTGACCGTGAGCCAGTTGGCAACTCATCTCATGATGTAGGGGTTTATGTTCAGGCTGGTGAGCTTGTCTATAATACCAGAATGAGGAATGGTGTTGAAGGCCTTTGCGAGGTCTAGGTAGGCTGTGTGGACCATCTTTCCCTCGTCTATAGCCTTGGTAACTGTCTCCAAGAAGTCCACCAGGTTTAGGAGGCATGATCTGCCCTTAACAAAGCTGAACTTGGTAGGGTCCAGTGTTTGGAGATTCTCAATGTCTCTGTTAATGAGATCCATGATGATGCTCTCCATAGCCTTGCAGATCAAGCTTGTCAGGCTTATAGGGTGATAGTTCCCGGGGTCTGTTGTGGCTCCACCTGTGTGGAGCGGAATAATCATTGCTGTGCACCACTCTATGGTCATGTAGCCTGTGGAGAGGCTGAGTTTGAACAGTGTGTTTAGGTGAGTGATTAGTTCATCTTTGAGCTCATGTAGGACACAGCCTGGGATACCATCCAGTCCCATTGATGCTGTGTTTTTTGGCTTTGGAGATGGCTGTTTTAAACTGAGTGTCTGTGATTTCAGGGGCACTACATTCTTCTTGTATGGTTCTGGGCCCTTTTGGGGGTGAGAGGGAGGTGAAGTTTGCACTGAACCTGTCTACCAGGATGTTGGCAATATCGGTCGGTTCAGTGTACTTTGTCTCATTCTGCACTAACTCCGAGCAGATCTGAGAATTGCCACTTAGATTCTTGACATAGCTAAAGAATGTTTTTTGGTTATCGTTGGAGTCCTTGGCAATTTTTCTTTTGAAGCTAGCCTTGAATAATTTTATGAGGGATCGTAGTTTCTTGCTGATACTGATCAGGGATGTCTTCCCTTCTTGGCATTTTACTCTTTTCTGTACTAGTTTCCTCCTTCTATTGTATAGCTTATTTATGGCAGGGGTCCACCAGACTGGCTCCTTTTCTTGGAGGAGTTAGTCTTGGTTTTGCTTGGGATAGCACAATCCATGCATTCTTGTAGGTGCCTGTAGAGTGTATTAGTAAAGGATTTTGCAGCTTGGGCAGCGTTATCCTTTAGCATGGGGATTTGAAACTTTCCACCTTGGTCTTAAGTAACGTGAAGTTTGCTTTTGAAAAGTTTTTCACGGTGGTTTCTTTGACCAGGGGTGGAGGTGGAATGTGGATATCCAGATCGATTAGTTTATGGTCAGATCTAACCAGTGAGGGGTTGACCTCTATTGTGGAACACCGGTCGCCCATGTTGGTGATGACCAGGTCCAATATGTTGTCACCTCTGGTGGGGGTGTTGACCAGTTGATCCAGGGCATTTGAGTTTATAAATTCTAGGAAATGTTGGGCAAGGGAGTTAGTACTTGAGTAGTTTTCCCAGTTAATGTTTGGGTAATTGAAATCACCCAATATCAGGGTGTTTGGTAGGACCTTTATGTTTGCCAGTGTTTCCAAAAATGAGGAATGGGGGTCCTGAGACATGGTGGGTGATCTGTAGCAAGCTACAATTTGAATTGCAGTTCTGCCCATTGTTAGTTGCATGTGGATGATCTCTGAAGCATCATGCTGTGCCACTAACCTGGAGGTGTGGGTATCCTTGATGAATATGGATACGCCCCCACCTTTTGTATTTTGGTCTGGGTTTTGTGGCCGAAATGTATGGTATGAGTTGGAGACTGGTAGTGCTGGGGTGCTCTCTGGAGCCTTAAACCAGGTTTCTGTTACTGCACATATATATATTTTCTCCATACAGAGGAGTGCCTCGAGTGCATGCCTTTTGAGGTTTAGACTTTTGGCATTGAGTAGCATTACCCTCAGTTTTTTGTTACCTGTGCTATTTACAGCGGTGGGTTTGTCTTTTGATCTTGCCTAAAAAAGGCACTATAGAGTTGGCAAGAGCCTTGGCCAGTATTCGAAAGCCTAAGGGTGACTGGTGCAAGCCGTCACTAGCAAAGCAGCGTGGCTTGCCGAGCATGTTATACCAGGCTGACAGACACTGGATCCCCTTTGAATGACAACAGAAGCTTAGCCAATTGTTGAAATTGATATTTTTTTTCTTTATACCATGGTATCATTCTTGGTGAGGTCAGGATGCTACTCAGGGTCAGGGTCATACCAGCCTGGGCTACGTGATCAGAGAGCTCTTCCATGTCTCTTTTCATGTATTCCAGGTAGGTATGGCTCAGGTCATTCACACCAACATGGACAATGACAGAATCATATTTGTACTTGTTCTGTAGTGACCTGAGTGCTTGTGTTATGTGGCGGATCCTGGCACCCGACAGGCAGCTAACAGTAACCTTCTCCTTGTTCAGCCTAGTGAGTGGGACGTCAGTGTGCCTGTCTATAGAGTCACCTATTACTAGTGTGTTGGGTATGTTATTTTGCCTTAAGGGCTGTGATTGCGTGGCAAACTGGTTTTCTGAAGTATGTGCTTCATGGTTTGTGTTGGGGGTGGAGGTTGCTTGAATGTCTGCTTTGTAAGTCTCTGTTGCTTTTGCAGATTTTTATTTAGACCATCTGAGTCTATGTGAGACTGTGATGCAAGTAATTCCCTTCTCCTCTTGACTGTCTGGTCCAGTCTTGGGTTGAGAGAGCTTAGCCTCCAGTTTGGCTGTATAATTGCATCTCTCGCATGTATTGTTGTTTGGTGGTAGGAGGAGAGGGTTGTCTGTGTACATGAGGCAGTTGTAACATTGCCTCAAAATGCCCAGATTCACCAGTTGGACCAGAGAGTACACCTGAAACTGCCCTTTGGACATGCCTGGATAGGTACAGTGAGCTGTTTTACTAATTGGCTGGTAAGGTCGAATAGAGAGCCTTGTCCTTCTCCACAGTTTAGGGGGGTCTAGTGCTAAGGTTTATTAGTGCTTGATATGAGTTTCAATATATATATATATATAATCACTAACTTTGTGTCTTTTGGTGCGCTTGTTTTATCAGTTATGTTCTTTTGCTTGATCTTTTGTATTTTTATTATTATTTTTTTTATCTGCTTTAAGAATATGGCAATGATAATAAGGCAAGCAGCAGGACTACTGCATTTCAAAATCTATGGCGATTAACCGAAATGTCTTGACAGTGTCATCTTCTATCATGCTTTTCAACTTCTTTGCTCAAAAATTCTGGACAATGCCAAAATTAATGTGGATACAAAGACCCACAGTTAGAGGCTATTTTTAAATATTATACTATTTCACTTAATAAGTTAATAGAACAACAGCTTTTGCATTAGAATGCATTTTTTCGACAACAACAAGAAAATATATGAAACTCTAATGACTGGCATTACTGACAGTAATTCACAGTGACTCAACAGAAAAATCAAAAAAAATTTATGAGAGACAAGACAAAAGTATTAGTCCTCAAACAGATGCATAGCCAAGAATTTACAGCCAAAAAAAGTACAGGCTATTCCAGAGTGTTGAATTTGACTGTTCCAACCATACTGCACCACCAGAAAATGCATACGTCATGAGTTGACACTGCAGTGCATTATATCTTTGGACTGATCACACTAACTGGCTTTTGGTTACAGTGCCACGCTGCAACAAGTCTCTGTACAATAGCCAGTACCCTACACTTTCAGGGCAGTGTTGTGGCAAGCCTCTATGCCATATCCACTGACAGCAGTGTTGACACTGACCACCAAGTGTCAGTGCCATACCACAGCAGCCAGTCCCAGAGGTCCAGCCACCCCAATGCCAGTGTACAGCACCAAGCCTGTGTACTGCATCATAACAACTAGTCCCACAGGTCCATTCACTCAAACAACAATATGTAGTGCTACAAGCCTCTATACCTCAGTGTGAAAGGTGATCCACAAAGTAACATTCATCCTCTGCATTCAGGCAGGCTAAGCCATCACAAAGTGTATATGCTAACACGCTATCCATGGCTAGAGTAACACCATTAATGCATCTTAACCTACCACAATGAGCACCTCTGAACTGGTAGACTTTAAAAAGACTAACATCAAAATTATGCAATGAGTTCTCAAAATTCAAATGCAAAATTTCCAGCCCCAATGTAGCCTCAGCTGTTCATTATGCCAATGAATTTTACTCCTGTCTTAGAAGCAGCATAAACCAGGCAGTCATAATCAGCAACAATTATATTGCAGAATGTAAAAATAAACCATTTCAATGGAATGCAACATTAATAAGCTAAAAAATAAAAGAAAAAAGCTAATCAAGGTCTATAACAAATCAGACTTTAGCTGCATTAAAGACGGTCAAAAAGCATAGCAAAAATTTGAAAGTTACCATAAGGAAGACCATATTGTAACATATATTAAAATTAACATCCACATGCAAATATAAGAAATATTTTATTATCTGCTAAAACTGTTCAACTTAAGCAAAGTCACAGGCTATGAGTCATTCAAACGAGTTATTCTTATTCCCCTACATGAAAGGAATCCACCTCAGATCCCTGAATATATTTACCCATCAGCCTAACATCTCTATGGTTGTGTCATAAAGAGATCATGGCTATCTGAGTTAGTAAACTTCTTCAAGAATTCAGGTATGCCAAATAATCTTAAATGCCTACATATAGTATGCCTTTTTGTTGTAAGACAGAGAGATACTTGACTTACTGATAGAGCTCACAGTTAAAGTAGCAGGCAACCCCTCAGAAAGCCAAAACATATTTAGAGGCATTTGAGATTTTTTGCCTGTATGGACAATAGTGTCCAATGTCTTTGCTACATGCAGGTGTACTCTATGAACTGTATGGCTACTGACTGCTGCTTCATTGACTTTCTTGAATAAGTTCCTTAATGCAGTTAGCCTTGATCTCCTTATGACAAAGCCATATAGATGTTAGGTCGATGGGTAAATAGATTCTGGGATTTGAGGTGGGTCCTTTTCATGAAGATGCATAACAATAGCCCTTTTCAATGAGTCATGCCCTGTGACTTTGCTTTAGTTGAGCAGTTTTAGTAGATGATGAAAGATTTCTTATATTTGCATGTGGATGTTAACTTTAATTCATGTTACACTATGGTCCTCCTTATTGTAACTTTTAGAGTTTTGCTGACCTTTTTAACAGCCTTTAATTCAGGTAAAGTATGATTTATTATAGAATAGCATATAGTTTAGTAAAAAAAAAGAAAAAAGGAAAGAAAAAAAGACTTCCAGGTGATTCACTAAAGCCTACATAGTTATTTTCTACCATGTGTGTGTTGCAGTGCAATGCGGACATGGGCGGGGGAACTTTTAGATTCAGTAAGCACCATGTAGAAGCGCCCCCCCCCCCACGCAAACAAGATAAACACCACGTCATGCTAATTACAGTATAAGCAGCTGAATTACATGCTAATTAACCAATCTAACATGGAGGAGCTATTTAACAAGCTACAAAAAATTGTGTAGACTGCGTGCTGGTGTTCCCCATGAATTCTAAAACTTTTGGAATACAGCCACGGAGAGAAGTCTACATGGACAGAATAAAAAATAAAAGGTGTGAGATTTGTACAAAACTGACCTTAACATGTGATAGCATTAGATACAGGCTGGATGCAACAAAAGAAGAGTAACAATAACAACATAATCCTTTTTTGTGCCAGAACAGAAATGCAGCTTTGGTCCCCCACCCCCAAATAAATAGTACACTTGTAAGTAATGCAGACAGATAAAAGCATGTGCTAATCAAAATAAATATAAAAAACCTTAAACAGACTATTCAGTTACATGTCAGCATATGCAATATGTAGCTGATGAAATGCATGCATATCATCTAAAAATCAGTAGTCCTCTGTGCAGATATATTCCAAAGTAATATCCTCTCTTCTGTGTTCAACACATAAACAATTTGGCTCGCCTTCACTTTCCCTAGCTACATGGCTGCTGTCTGGTGTAGATTCAGGGCTGTCAGCATAGTGAAAAATGCAAATGAGGTCTAAACTCATTAGAATTGCTGTATCCCCCCAAAAATGGATCCATATAGGGATGTAAACATAGTGCAGACACTCCGGTGGTGTTTATATTTAATGGATGGCACCTGTGAAGGCTTACATCAGCTGAGTGTGTCAGGTTAGACATACAAAGTGTTACATGTATTTCTGTCAAAGTTGGAAATGCAAGTAATCAGCGCACAATTCACAGGTTCTGTTTCATTAACATCCAACCTCTTCTTCATTTGTATGCAAATTGTATTTTCTCTGTCAGTTTTTTGTTAGTATTTAATTATTTGTTTAGCCATTGTTTGCATGATGTGGTGTTTAGTGCAATCACGGGCAATGGAGGAATGAATGGAAGGTTTGGCTGTGCTTATCTTTTTTGTGCAGCATTGTATGATGGGCAAAAGGAAAACCTTCAGAATGATTAGCAAATAAGGGAATGTCATATAACTATTCCAACGGCAACATTGCTAAAGTATGACAGCACGGAGTCTCTGCAATATACCTAACTACTTAACTGACTCTGTGGTGGCACTTGTTAATGCAGTTAATGCAGTCATACGTTCCTTTTTGGGACTCAATGGTACTGGGTTCTTTCATGTTACCGTTGCTGTGCATTGATGCATGATGCACTCCATCGTGCAATAACACGTTAAAGAAAAGAAATGAGGAAGATAGGACAGCGGTGAAATGGGGAGCAAGCAGGAGGTAGAACAAATGGAAAGCAATACAGGAATGTGCAGGCGGGAGGAAGGAAAGAACCATAGCTAGCCATTTCTTCAACAGTAAAACTTGATAATATATGCAGAATATTAGTTGAATTTGGACTGTCACCTCCAGAGAGAGGGGTGACCAGAATAAAATAATATTGTCTAGCCAACTGGACTGTTCAAGTGTGTCAAGAAGATGTGCAAAAAGAAGAGCTATGTACGGGATGATTTTTTTTTTTTTTTTTTTTTTTTTTTTTGTGGGACAGAAGAAGAGATAAGATTAGTACATTCATATGTAACATACAATGCATTGATACAATTATTAGCCTTTACTCTTAATACTACTGCCCTCTAACATTTACCTATTACATTTAAGACTACCAGCTCCTGACAGATGCACAATATACTACTAATTGCAGTAAGTTCTCCTTTACATGTGCATATACTGCACATATGTGTATTTCAGTTAGCAGATTACAGTTTACAGCAGGGCATGTGTGCCACCGGTATATTGGTTTTACTTTAAACCTTTAAGTTACACATAATTGAAGAATCAACAGTATTGTATACTTGGAAAGTGTGGTATTTGAACCCACCACCTCTGACTAAAGTCTAATATTGTGTTACAGACTAATGCATACATACTTGTTTTTTCAGTTGAGATATGCATGCTCAATTTGGTACAACTGTATAAAATACCAAACAAGCTATCTTTAACTTTTAATGCTACAATAACACTATTCTTCTGCTGCATACAGTATCACATGCCTCCCTCATCCTCGCTAGTCTTGCACCATAGGTCCTAACATTGACCTCCCTTTCCACGGCACATGTGGAAAAAACAGAACAGAACAGAATACCATTATGAATACCATTCTAGCCTATATTCAGCTTTCAGACCTTACAAGTACTCTATATAGTTGATACTGTAGGATGTCCTCTGTCCTAAATTCCTTGATCCAAGCATCAAGAGTACCCCTCTTCTTCCTCCAGAGGTCATTGTAGCGATGCCTACATTGTTCATCAGTCCATGGGATACCAGTGGCACTAGCCACAGCCTGGGCCAAACTATCCCAAGTCTATGACTTATACTGGGACCCAGAATAGTCCCCCTGCAGCAACCTGGCACAGTAGTGTTTCACTAGGACTCCAACAAAAATCTTGGATTCCTGGACTCCCCATCTCTGAGCCCTAAATCTCATACCCTCTCCATGAATGCCTGCAATGTCTATCATGGATCAAGAGAAATGGAGAATGATGGTTTCCCACCAATTCCAGTTATGTGGTAAGCAGAGGTCAGTTACTGTTATGGCACAAACAAGAATGGGCTGCTCTTTTGGTGGGAGCAAAGGTGAGTTACTGAGGGCATGCAGTGATCATAAGTACTTTTGAGAGGTATGACTGTGTGAATCTGTGATGCCAGAGGCCTGCTACTTACTAATGGACACATATAAGTCAAATGTGTCTCTGCTGTCACATGTTAAGCTAATTTCTGTACAAATCCCCCACATTTTACTTGATTACTGTACCAAGTGATGAAATACAAGGATATGCCATGATATTATTAAATAATACACTCCAGGTTGAGGACTTGCCTTGTAAATGCAGCAGTTGCCACAGTGTTAATTCAGGGCTGACTCTGTCTAATGCAAACAGTACACAGCCAATACATGGGGAGGTAAATGTTGTGAGAATTGCCTGGCATCAATGTTACTATATGCATGTGAGTAAGAGGAAGGTTTTAGGCCTCTGGGTCATGAGTGAGTGTGCCATGCATTGTCTCTTAGCCAATGCAAGGGCATACTGAGCACACCTATGTCTGCAGATGTTTCCTTAGGATTATATTGTGTAGCATGGCACATACTATGAAGATTTCAGTACATGTCCATGGATTGTACTGCAGAGCTCCATCAGATGTAGCTAGGCACTGGAACTGTGACTTTAGAAGCCCAAACACATGCTCTGTGACATTTGTGGTTTCAGTGTGTGCCTCATTAGTACGTTCTTGTGTGTGTGTGTGTGTGTGTGTGTGTGTGTGTGTGTGTGTGTGTGTGTGTGTGTGTGTGTGTGTGTGTGTGTGTGTGTGTGTGTGTGTGTGTGTGTGTGTGTGTGTGTGTGTGTGTGTGTGTGT
Organism: Protopterus annectens; assembly: GCF_019279795.1. Classification (NCBI taxonomy): domain Eukaryota; kingdom Metazoa; phylum Chordata; order Ceratodontiformes; family Protopteridae; genus Protopterus; species Protopterus annectens. The sequence goes on along the minus strand of NC_056749.1, from coordinate 744,787,187 downwards.
GTGTGTGTGCATTTTTGATGGATGTCATCAGCCTCGGTACCATTGCATAGCCTGCATCCCCCAGTAAATGACCCTGTGTGGGATATCCCCCCCTAGCAAACATCTGTGCAGTTGGGAGGTGTGCCAGATATGTGAGTTGTGGTAACTGCCAGCGTTGCCAGCACACACATTGAAGGTGATTCCCTTTGCATTACTCACAACTTGGCAGTTGTAAACTGGTAACCCTTTCTGTTAATGTAGAGCATACTATGTTTCTCAGGTGGTGCCTTAATTTCTTCATGAGTGTAATCTATGGCACCCAGTACTTCAGAGCAGTGCGCTACCTAGTAGAACTGTTGCATATTTTTGTCCCCTTCCTCATAACTATGGAGAAAATAATGTGTGCTCACTGGCAGGTTGGAGCATAGCATTCAGGAAATGGTGGAGGATCCTGGAGTCTGATGCCTGTGACACCTCCAGCATGTTCCTTGTTGGTCTCTGAATGGTATCTGTAGCTCAGATTTTAAGGGCTACACATACCTTAGTTTCCACTGTCATGGGTTCCCCTCGGTTAGCTTTGACTATGAATTGAGGGCGGCAGAGGTCACAGAGTTCCTGTAGTGTGTCCCTGTCCACCCTGTAGTGCTCTGCAATTTCCACATCATGTAGGTTGTGAAAAGTTAAATGGGGTCCAAAAACTCTTCTCCTTCTCAGCCTAGGCCTATTGGTGGCAGCAGCACATTTACTTCAGCCTCTAGCACATACAAATGGATTAAAGCAGCCCCTTACATTCTGGCTGTGTAGACTTTCTGTGTCTGTACTACAAAAGCTTAGATATCCACAGGAAAAAAACAACATAAAGTCTACATGATGCTTTATATCTTGTTGAATAGCTCCACTGTGTTGAATTGATTGATTAGCATGCAATTCAGCTGCTTATGCTATAATTAGCATCTATGAAACACAGTCAAAGACAGATGCAATCCATTAAAAATCTACACCATATAAAAAGGCAACTGTGTAGCAAGCCAAACTGATGTTGAGGAGAGTTGTATATGTTTGGCAGACTGCAAAAATGCTTTTTCTTCAGGGCATATCTGTATAGAGGAGTGTTGAACTTCAGCGGGTATGCTCCCATTCTGTCACCAATATACTACATATGCTGGAATGTATTTAAGAATAATGTGAAGCAAAGCTTTTACATTTTTAATTTTATGCATTAGTTCAAAGTGTACTGATGGCATGGACATGTTTGCCAAGCCATTTCAGAGTAACACATGATTGCCAATACATGAAAGTGGAATGCTGTGTCATAAATATGTACAAAGGCTTCAGGGACAGGTCCTTCAATAACACTTTTAGCATTTTAAATATGTTTCATTAGCAAAATGGGTCATTTTCCTTTTGTGGGCAGGGAGCAAAGATGACTTACTGTTATGGCACAAACAAGCAGACGTTGCTCGTGTTACTCTCATTGTTTTGCATCCTGCCTGTTGTTAGTATTTCACATTTGTAGAGTGTTTTATATTTCTCCAGTGGGTAATACTAACTGGCTACCTTTTCTGTTTTATCTGGAAATGGTTATTTTGTAGTTATGTGATACTTATGTGTATTATACTTCTTTTGTCTTTTAGGACATCTACAAATATGCCACTCAGGCCTGTCAATCCACAGAGACCCCCTTCACCATTCTGAAAACCAAGTCATAGTTGATAGGTTTAGGCAACATGGTGCTTTTCTCCTGGAAAGGGGATGGGGAGATATGGCAACAGATTTTCTAAAATATGGATCCTGTGGGCAGCCACAGCAGAACATACAAACAGGTGCACCACAGGGCCACTGACATAATCACAGCTGCACGTAGGTGAGCATCTACAGTGGGCCATGACCAAATGGCTACTGGGGAAGGGCCTGCTAGGCAGCCCCTACTAACCCCCAGTGAAGGGTTCCTGGCCAATATCAGAGATCCAGACACTTCCCAGAAGAGTGCAAGGCAGTATGTACTGGATGTAGGTGCAGCACCTTCCGAGACAGCAAGCACATCCCTGAAGGAGCTTCCAGGTAGGCTTTGTTATCTGAACAGTTAAATACTGTTGTATAGTAAAACAATTAAAATGAATAAGTTAATTCTGTGTCACATGTTTTTTTTGGGAGGATCGAAGATTGCTACAATTATAAGCTTAGGCTGGAGTTGTCAGCCACGTTCTTGTTGAAATTAGACTTAATGCACATATAAAGGAGTAAGTGTATTACCCCTGTGTTACTGTTAATTGTGAGGATGTTACCCTTACCTCTTGCTTAACTTCTTCCAGGACCGTCTAGAGTACAGTGCAATGTGTCTTTTGCAGATGGTAAGCCAAATATTTTTATGTCAGTACTGATGAGCAATTTAAAGAAATATTGTAGTATGTGATTTTGATCTCAGGCCTGTTGTGTGTATTGCTGTACTGTCTGTAATAGCGGAATCACTGTTAGTTTATTACCATATATTGCACTATAATAGTGCAGGTATTGATCTAATCCTGTGTTTCTTGCTTTTTATCACAGGTAATCATGACAGTAGGAGTGTGGGCCCTGTGCCACCTGATGTCAGTGTATCAGCAGACTCTGATGATGATGGTGGCCAAACTGAGGCACAGTGGGGGGTGCAGAAGTTTAATCTGGCACAGAGGTTGATATACTGCCATCCCCTGCATTTCCATCAGACACAGCCAGTAGACATATGCCTAGCCAGCACACTGAGCCCATAGATATTGGACAGGTGGAGAGTCTGACTGTAACCAAAGTGTGAGCAAGATGCCATGCAGGATGATTGATAGAGGTGCTCGGAGGGTGGCTGCCATCCGTCCTCCACCTGGTGCAGGTGTCACTTCCCATGCCACTTGACATATGTCTAAGGCTGTCATGAAGGCACAGGTACATTCCCATAGGTGCTACAGACAAATGTTCAGGGTTGTGGATGTGGCACAGTCTGACATACATGACTGCCTCCACTATGTTGCTGATTCACTGGATCAGAGGATGGCACATTGGAATGAGGGGTGTCTGTGATGGAATGACTGCTGGGATGGGAACGGCATACTTGTCAGCTTAGGTCAGCCACGTCACCTGTTGCCAGCCAAGGTGGTCATGCCTGATCATGCTCCCATAGTGGCAGTACTTTTACTGGTCCATTAGTGAGTGCGCTGTCCACACCCAGACATTGCAGACCATGTGGTCGTGGTCCTGGGCATCCCTGTGAAGGCAGCTCATCCAGCATATGTCAGTCACATTCAGGTAGCAACACTGCATCTGACCTTGGGAGTGGAGGTGCCAGTGCACTCCTGGCTGAGCTAGTTCTCATGGTTGAGTACAACAGCAATGAACTGCCACCTCTACCCTAGGTTCATAGGTTCATAGATGTGTACTAGGCTAATGACCATGGGACCTTTACAAGCCTAGCCCATAGATGTGCCCTGGCATTGTGCCACCCATCATTAGTTCCCAGTGCATCTATCAAGTAGAGCCACTGGAGTGATCCCTGGGGTGAACTTTCTATTTCCCATTCACTCATCAAGATTGCTCTTGAAGAGGGCTAGTGAGGTGTTCTGCTTGACATGTATGGGATGTCTATTCCAGAGCATTGGCAGTCTCAAGATTATGAACCTGTCCCTCCAGCATGTTCTGTTGATTGAGGTAATGAGGTTGAGGTCTCTGGAGCGTGTGGAGGGATTGGGATTTCTATAGATGTAGCATTTCTAACAGAGCTGGGTCAGACATGGCTTCGTAGGTCAATTAGAGATCACCTCTTAATAGACAATATAAGACAGAAGATAGCCTCCGTTTTTTGAGTCTGTCCATGTAGGACATTTTTTCAAGGCCTAGGATCCTCTTTGTGAGGTACTTTTGTGGCCTGTCCAGCTGTTGCAGGTGCCTAGTGAAGTACATGGCAAATATGGCATTATAATCTATGATTGGTCTAATGAGGGAAGAGTAGAGAGAAATGATGACCTCTTTCTTCCTGGATGCAAAACCCTTGGAAATGAGATGTGCCACATAAAAGGACATTCTGACCACAGTGGCAATGTGGTGGTCAAAGGAAAGGTTGCTGTCAACCTGAGTCCCCAGATGTCTTACAACGCCTTCAGTGTTCAGTGGGCTCCCATCGATGTAATAATTAGTGGGTCCTGTCCGACAGATCAAGATGTAGAGCTAGCACAGAACTTGGCTGTGTTCATGCAGACACACACACCAATTTAACCTGGAGGACACCTACAGACACAACAGTTGCTTATTTTGTCTCACTGGCCATTTGTTGTTTTATCTCAATGTCTGCCTTCTTCTCCTTCTTACACACACTTACTGACATTTTGTGCCAGCCTAGGCTTCCTGCCCCCCCCCTACACAAACACACACACACACACAAAACACCCTGTGCAAGTGATGATAACTGTGCCATATCCCTGTGTTCTATCTTTTGGATTCAGAAAAAAAAAGCTGTGTCTGATGCTCAGGGTTCATAGCTAACTTAGTGCTTAGAATATCTGCATTTGTGTTATTGAACTACTCATTGTACTTTTGACTTATAACGGCCTTGGAAAGTTAGACAGTTGACAGCATCAAAATTTCACAGCTGTACAGTGAATGCTCTTGTAAGGGTTGTAAAGTCAGAAACTGCAAAGTGTATCATTACTTTGTAACTTCTCTCTTTAATGATTTTCCAGGACAAATGTCTGGTGCACATCACAAGTCAGACCATTATATTCAGATCTTAGGATTGTATGACAGCACTGTAGTCAAACCTCATCAGAACAGTAATACAGTATAATGATCTCTTTTGCATGTACCTCAACAGACATATGCAGCAACTGGAGAGACCATAAGGCTTTCTCATCAAGATAACACAGGGCCTACAAACCATGCGTTGATGTATGTGGATAGATAAAAAAAAACATGTCACTGTTATCTGTTTTGTATAGGATGAGTTGGTGTCTACCTGGCCTCCAGGCCAGTGTCTGACCATAGGATGACTGCATATCCATACATCTGATATAGCTGATGACATCAACAGTGTCTGTTGAGAATATGGTAATGACAGTGTCCCACATGCTGTGGTAAAAGTCACTCTGTAATGTCAAGCAAGAGAATACCCCCCCCCCACACACACACACACACTTGACTGCAGTGAGAATAGAACCACTACTATCTAAGTACACAGGCTACACAACACCATACTTAACACAAGTGCCACAACACAAATCTGAATTTTGTAAGACTGCAGGTGAACTTATAGTAAATGTCATCAGCAGGCCATGTGTGAGACAAGATGTTGACAGGCCTGCCTAGGTTCACAGCTTCATAGATTCATACAAGGCTTCCACCATAATGGCCCTAGGTTCATAGGTTCATAGGAGGTTATTAGGCTAATGGCCCTAGGGTCTTTTCCAGCCTAGTGAAATTGCACCATTGTTCCCCTATAGACCAAGATATGTAATCCATATTCACAAATCTATGATCAGCACTGGTTGCCCCTGTCTAAGAGTGACATATTTGAAACCCCCAGAGTAAATTTATGATTTATGATCCAATTGTCCAAGTTACACTTAAATAGGGTCATAGAGGTGCTCAGTTTCACATGAATTGGAAGTTTGTTCCATAGCAGTAACAATCTCTGGGAGATATATATGTCACTCCAGTATGTCCTGCTGATGTTCCTGGCAAGGTTAAGGTCCCTACAGCAAGTGAGTCTTATCCCATTTTATTTGCAGAGGTGCATTATGCCCTTTAAGGCAGGGTTTGTGAGTGCTCTATAGGTCAGGCACAAGTCCCTCAAAGCAGTCTATATGATACAGAGTACAGTGACAGGGCCTTCAGTCTGTCTATGTAGGTCATGTGTTGAAGTCGCAGGATTTTCTTGGTGAGAAAGCTCTTAGGTCTCTTCAGCTGCTGCAGGTGTCTGCTAAGGTACATGCAAAAGGGAACATTGTACCCTATTATTGGTCTAATAATGGTCAAGTACATTGGATTGATAACATCCTTAGTTTTGGATGCTATGCCCTTAATTATGAAGTGTACAACATAAAGGCCCTTCCTTCTCACTGTGTATACATGATGATCAAAGCTGGCATTGCTATCAACCTGTGTTCCCAAAGCTCTCACTATTGGCATGGAACTTAGGTGAATATTATTAATAGTGTACTTTGCAGGGACATCTCCGTTGCTGAAAGGGATAATAGTGCATTTTTTGGGTTAAGTTTAAGTCTGTGGCTTTGGCAACAATCATTTATGTATGTAAGTCTGTTTTGTAGCATGTTTTCATCGTTTGGGGATTCAGTGATTGCACACAGTTTGCAGTCATTAGCAAACTTGATGAGCCCCAAGCCCTCTATTATTGCCTGAATTTCTGAGAAATAGTTTCCAAACAGTAGGATGCCAAGCACAGACATTTGTGGAACACCACTGGTAACAGGTCTGCTGGTAAAGGTGGAACCACCAACTATGACCACATGCATTCTGTTGGTGACTCATCTAGTGATGTATGGGTTAATCCTCAAATGGGTGAGTTTCTTAATGATGCTTGAGTGAGGTATTGTGTCAAAGCTCTTGGCCAAGTTCAGATAGACAGTATGTACTGATTTGTCTTCATCAAGGGTTTTGTTGAAACTGTTGAAGAATTTCACTAGGTTTAACAGGCATGATCTGCTCTTAATGAAGCCAAACTGGGTTGGGTCAAAAGATTGACAGTCACCAATGTCCTTGTTGATAAGGTCCAAGATGATTCTCTCCATGGCTTTGCAGACAAGGCTGCTCAGACTTAGGGGTCTATCACTCCCTGGGTCGGGTAAGGGACTCCCTTCTGTGCAAGGGGATTATGGTTGCTGTTTTCCAGTCTTCTAGGACAAAGCTAGTACTTAGATTGTGGTTGATGAGAGTACTCAGTGGTTCCACTAACTCTTGCTTTACACCATTTAGTAAGCAGCCTCGGATGTTATCCAGTCCCATAGAGACTGTGTTTTTGCCTTAGTAAGTACAGTTATGACCTGTTCTTACATACATACATACAAATATTTCAAGCACGGGCATTAAACGCCCTTCTAGCTTGCCAATATACCATAACTCTTGTTCCCATAATAACTGCCCTGTCTGTTCTTAAAAGTATCTAAACTAGTACTTGCTTTAATGTAATTTGGTAGTCTGTTCCATGTACCAGCTACTCTGTTAGAGAACCAGTTAGTACACTTCTCATTTCTATAGAGTCTTCTACATAGGTTGTCTGATGATTCTCTAGTACTTTTTGTTAACCCCAGACATTCCCAATGTAGTTGTCACTAAATGCCCTATATACTTGAATAAGAGCTCCTCTTAGATATCTATAAGAGACACTGTACAAATTAAGATATTTTAGTCTTTCATAATAACTTAAATTTTCACATACATGGATGCCCTTGGTATATTTCTGCTGTGCTCTTTCCAGTTTACTCATGCTTGTTTTCTTACAGGGTTTCCATATTGTTATTCCATACTCAAGTTTGGGTCTAATGTAACTAACAATGACTTCATCATTACTGATTTCCTAGACTTTATAAATCTTTTTATACAACCTATAGTTTTATAGCTATCATTAACCAATTGGTTGATATGGTTAGAAAAACTCATAGCTGAATCTACCCATATCCCCAGGTCCTTAAACGAGTCTACAGTTTCAATCACTGTGTGCTGTATTAAATATTCACCTTTCAGTTTATGTTTCCCAAATCTCATATGGTTAGTTTTTGATGTATTTATCAGCATATTATTCTTTTGTGCCCAAATGGTCAATTTAGTCAAGTTATTTTGCAGACATGCCTTATCAGTGACACATTGGTTTATAGGTTGATACTAGCCTATCTGCCCTAGGGCATTTATAAACCTAGCCAGAGTGCGTTTGCCTTTCACCACCCTTTTAGATTAGTTGACTGTGCCTCTGTATAGTAGGTCACAGAAGGTAGCTCTTTTAAGGTTAGTTTACTTTACCTCTGTCAAGCAGGGACACAGAAGAGATCCCAGGGATAAACTTATGATCTCCCATCCACTCATCAAGATTTCTCTTGAAGAGGGTCAGTGAGGGGCTCTGCCTAACATGGATTGGGATTTTGTTCCAGAGAGTGAGGGGAGCCTCTGGGATATGAATCTGTCCCTCCAGCATGTCCTATTTATTTCTGTGCTGAGGTTCAAATCCCTGGAGCATGTAGCTCTAAGGGATTTGGATTTCCTGAGGTGAAACATGTCCAATAATTCTGGGTTGGACATGGCTTTATACGTCAGACACAGATCACCTCTGAGTAGGCGGTACGCAACTGAGTAGAGCTGGAGTTTCTTTAGCCGAACTGCATAGGGCATCTGTTTGAGTCCCTTAATCCCCTTGGTGAGGTACTTTTGGGGTCTTTCCAGTTGCTGCAGGTGTCAGGTAAGGTACATCCCAAATGGGGCATTGTATTCAATTATGGGCCTGATAAGTGATGAGTAGAGGGGCACAATGACCTCTCTTGATCTAGATGTGAACCCTTTTGTGATAAGGTGGGCTATATAGAAGGTCTTTCTAACCACTTTGGCAACATGATTGTCAAAGGAGAGATTGCTATCTACTTGGGTCCCCAAGTCCCTAATTACTTCTTCCATACTCAATGGATTACCACCTATGTGGTAATTTGTGGGCACTTTGTTTTTCTCAAAGGGGATGACTATGCACTTTTTGGCATTTAGCTTTAGACCATGCCTCTGGCACCAGTTATCCATCTCTGTGAGACCCTTTTGGAGGATGCTTGTGTCAGCCAGAGAGTTGATTATCACACCCAGTTTGCAGTCATCTGCGAACTTGGTCAGCCATAGTCCACCTGTGTTAGCCTGTACCTCAGAGAAATATATACCGAACAAGCGAGGTCCCAGGACTGAGCCTTGTGGGACGCCACTTGTAACTGGTTTAGAGTCTCACATGGCACCTGCTATTCTGAACATGTGGGTTCTATCCCTGAGCCAGTTTGCAACCCATCTTGTGACATAGGGGTTGATATTTAAGCTGGTGAACTTATTTATGATGCCTGAGTGGGGTATTGTGTCGAAGGCTTTTGCGAGGTCCAGGTAGGCTGTGTGGACTACCTTCCCTTCATCAATGGCTTTGGTAATTGTTTCAAAGAAGTCTACCAGGTTCAAGAGGCAAGATCTGCCCTTAACAAAGCCGAATTGGGTAGGATTCAGTGTCTGGAGGTTCCCAATGTCTTTGTTTATTATTTCCATGATTATACGCTCCATAGCTTTGCAGACCAAGCTAGACAGGCTTATAGGGTGATAGTTTCCGGGGTCCGTTGTGGCACCACCTTTGTGGAGTGGGACCACTGTTGCTGTACGCCATTCCTTGGGTACATATCCTGTAGTAAGGCTGAGATTGAACAGTGACTTTATATGAGGGTTTAGTTCTTTTTGGAGCTCATGTAAGATGCAGCCCGGGACACCATCTGGTCCCATTGATGCTGTGTTTTTTGCTTTGGAGAGGGCAGCTCTCACCTGTGCATCTGTGATCTTAGGAAGGCTACAGTCTGTTGGGATAGACATCTGCTCTTTTGGGGGGAAAGGGGGGGGGGAGGTTTGCACTGAACCTTTCTGCCAGAATGTTGGCAATGTCTGTGGGTTCAGTGTATTTTTTGTCATTTTGCACTAAGTCAGAGCATATCTGGGAGTTGCCTCCCAGGTTCCTGACATAACTAAAGAAGGCCTTGTGATTATCTTTAGTGTCTCGTGCTCCTTTTCTTTCGTAGCTGGCCTTAGAAGATTTTATGAGGGATCATAGTTTCTTGCTAGTACTGATCAGAGACGCCTTCCCTTTTTGGGATTTTGCTGTATCATGTAGTAGCTTTCTCCTTCTGTTGTATAGCCTATTTATGGCCAGGGTCCACCAGACAGGTCTCCTGCCTTTGGAGGAGTGAGTCTTGGTTTTATTTGGGATAGCATGCTCCATGCATTCCTGTAGGTGTCCATATAATGCTTTTGCAAAGGATTCTGCGTTTTGGGCCGTATTTTCCACTGGCCCGGAGGCTTTGAAGGATTCCACCTCTGTTTTGAGAAGTGTGAAGTTTGCTTTTGAGAAGTTCTTCACTGTTGTTTCCTTGGCTGGGGGTGGGGACAGAATATGGAGGTCCAGTGAGATTAGTTTATGGTCTGATCTTACCAATGAGGGATATACCTCTGGTGTGGAACATAGAGACCCCATGTTGGTGATGACCAGATCCAATATGTTTTCCCCTCTTGTGGGAGTGGTGACCAGTTGTTCCATAGCATTTGAGTTTATAAATTCTAGGAACCATTGGGCGAGGGTGTTTGGGCTTGAGTAGTTTTTCCAATCAATGTTTGGGTAGTTGAAGTCACCCAATATAATGGTGTTTGGAGAGACCTTCATATTCTCCAGTGTTCTCAGGAATGCAGAGTGGGGTTCCTGTGTTTGGAAGGGTGGTCTGTAGCAGGCTACAAACTGAAAGGCAGTTTTGCCCACTGTTAGTTGCACATGGATAGTCTCCGATGTTTCGTGCAGTGCCACTAACCTGGAGGTGTGGGTATCTTTAATAAATATGGATACTCCCCCTCCTTTTGTGGTTTGGTCTGAGTTTTGGGGCCGAAAAGCATGGTATGAAGTATAATCTTTTAGTGCTGGGGTGCTCTCGGGAGCCTTGAAACAGGTTTCTGTTACTGCACAGACATCGATATTCTCCATACTGAGGAGAGTCTCAAGTGCGTGCATCTTGAGATTTAGACTTCTGGCATTGAGCAGCATTGCCCTATTTTTTTTTTCTTTGTGTTGTCTATGGAGGTGGGTTTGTCTTTTGAGCCTTGCCTAAAAAAGGCACTATGGGGGAGGCAAGAGCCTTTGCCAGTATTCGAAAACCCAGGGGTAACAGGTGCAATCCATCCCTAGCGAAGCAGTGTGGCTTGTCGAGCATGTCATCCCAGGCTGACAGACACTGGATCCCCTTTGAATGACACCAATACTTTAGCCAATTGTTAAAATTGATCATTTTCTCTTTATACTGTGGCATCATTCTTGGTGAGGGCAAGATGCTACTCAAGGTCAGGGTCATACCGGCCTGGGCTACATGATCAGAGAGCTCCTCTATGTCTCTTTTCATGTAGTCCAGGGAGGTACGTCTCAGGTCATTCACACCAGCATGGACAATGACGGAGTCATATTTGTACTTGCTTTGGAGTGACCTGAGTGCTTGTGTTATGTGGCGGATTCTGGCACCCGACAGGCAGCTTACAGTGACCTTCACCTTGTTCAGTCTGGTTAGTGGGACGTCAGTGTATCTGACAACAGAGTCACCTATTACAAGTGTATTAGGTGTGTTGTTTAGCCTTAAGGGCTGTGACTGTGTGGCACACGGACTTTGTGAGCTATGTGCTACGTGGGTATTGTTTCATGGTAGGGGTTGCTTGGATGTCTGCTTTGAAGGTCTTTGCTGCTTAGGCAGATTTTTATTTAAAGCGTCTGAGTATGTTTTTGTGTGTTTATGTGTTTGGTTTGCTGATGCGATAGGTCTATGTGAGACTGGATTTGTGGTGTGTGTGGTTACCTTTTCATCCTGACTGGCTGTGCCAGTACTGGGTTGAGAGAGCTCAGCCTCCAGGTTGGCTATATAGTTGCATCTCTCACATATATTTGAGCTTGTTTGGAGGAGGAGAGGGTGGTCTGTATACATAAGGCAGTTGTAACATTGCCCCAAGATTCCCAGATTCACCAGCTGGACTGGAGAGTAAACCCAAAACTGACCTTTGGACATGCCCGAATAATATAGGGAACTACTTATTGACTGATCAGAAAGAACCAATAGGGAACAAGTACTTAAAAGGAGTATAAGAGGGTGTAGTGCTTAAGTTTATTAGTGTTTACCTATGAGATTACTTATACGAGCAAGTGCAGGGCTTTAGAATGAAAACAGAGTGCTTATTTTGAGATTTAGAGCAGTTCTAAGGGAAAAAGTGAAGAGCAGACTTTGTGGAGCCGGGAATAGTTTAAACCTGTTTAAGCGGCGCTGGCTGACGCTGCTCTGTGCGCAAAAACACGCAAAAAGAGAGTTGCAGGGTTTTAAGAGAGAGAGAGATCAAGGTGTTTGGAATTGACCCAAAATGGCCAATAAAACTACAGTTTCTAGGCAGTAACCACTCCTACAGGGACAGGCAGGCTGCTCAGTGTTAACCACTGCCACTGGTGAACACAGGGACTTCCCTTTAGCCCAAGTAAGCACTGGCCTCCAAGAAACGTACAAACATTTTAGAACAGCAACTCTGTAACTGAACTTTCTTTTAAATTATAGAAAGTGGGAAAATAGCAAGATTTTTTTTTTTTTTGTTTTTGTTTAAGGATAGCAGAGACACACAAGTAGCAAACTCGTCAGAACAGTGCAATAAATGACCCCAACACATGTGTGCTAGGTCAGAGGCAGGTAAAATGCAGTTTTAAGAAAAAACTATTTTAAATTAAGTGCAACACAAAAAATGCAATAACCAGGCTCTAGATATGTTTTAAATACAGTTTCTAACACAGATATCAACTTTTGCAATCAAGAAAACACCAAAAAGTAGGCAGCAATGCAGTTTTTCTAAGAAATAAATCCAAAGAAAATACTTAAAATCTCAAAAGTGGCTCCTTTCTTCTCTCAGCATTTTATCCTCTTGGTAGGTGTCAGCAACAACTATCAAGCCTGGAAAGATGCCAAAACCACAGGGCTGCAGGGTTTTAAGAGAGAGAGATCAAGGAGTTTGGAATTAACCCAAAATGGCCAATAAAACTACAGTTTGTAGGCAGTAACCACTCCTACAGGGACAGGCATGCTGCTCAGTGTTAACCACTGCCACTGGTGAACACAGGGACTTCACTTTAGCCCAAGTAAGCACTGGCCTCCAATAAACTTACAAACAGTTCAGAACAGAAACTCTGTAACTGAACTTTCTTTTAAATTATAGAAAGTGGGGAAATAGCAAGATTTATCAATTTGCCCAATTTCAGGTTCATATAGATTGTAGAACACCTCAGATGAAAACGTTAGGTCTGAAAGATACAATCTAAACAAGTAAGGGCCTAGGACAGAGTCCTGTGGGACACCCTGACTGTAACCAAGGATTTCACCTGTCCAGTTGCTATATGATACTTGCCATGCCCTAGTTGTAAGCCATGCAGCTATCCATCTTATCGACAGTACATCAATACCTAGCTGTACCAATTTATTGATCAGTGTTTTGTGTATGACTGTCAAATGCTGAAGTTAAATATATACAAATTACATCACAGCACAGTTTTTCATTCATAGCTGTTATTATATTGTTATAGAACATCATGGTGGTGCAAGATCTGTTTTCAACATATGCATGCTAATATATGGTTTCAAGTCCCAATCTATTCAGTTATGACAATAACTTATCAAATATTACCTTCTCACTTATTTTTCCACAAAATGAAAGTAGACTCAATGTTCTATGTGACTCTGAGTTTGTCCTACTCCCTTTTCCCTGGAAGACAGGTTTAATAAGTGCATATCTCCAATCTTGAGGAATATCCCCATATTTGTATGACTTAATGAATAATAAATATAATGGTACCATACATTCTTGCTGAAGTGTTCATTATTACTAATTCCATTTCCTCCCTGTGCTTTGGATCCAGTTCACACAGTTCTTTCTCAATATAATATAATTTGATTCCAGTATCTGGGGTTACCTGGATGTCACTAGGAAAACTTATTACCCTTTTTTTGGAGCTAGACTGTTTTGTATAAGATTTTGTAAATATATCTATAATCTGTTGTTTATGAGAATACATTTTAGAATCTGCACACAGTTTATCAATTTGAGTGTCTTTACTCTTTCCACATCTTATGTATCTATAAAAAGGTTTTCTATTATGCTTAATATCTTTATATACATTTTCTTCAAAATTTTCTTGATCTTGTCTCACACTATGCTTAGTCTGTTTGTCCAGCTTGTTTATTTCAGTTTTCAAAGTTGTAGGCCAACCTCTCTTCCATTTCTTATATTTGTTGTCTCTCATCTTAATCAGATATCTTGTTCTTATGGAAATATATCCCCCTGATGTTGTGTGCCTAGATCCCGATGGTAAAACATTTTTTTTTGCACTCAAACTATTTCTCTTTAAAAACTTTCCACATTCCATCTGCACTTTTTTCACTGAACACCTCACTCCAGTTAGTTTTACATAGTGACTGTTTTTCTTCCATATAATCTTTAATTAACCTTTTGTGCATTGGTTTAGATTTCAGTTTGGCAGAATTATCTAGCAACAAATTAACCTATATAACCCCATGATCAGTGCACATCAATGGTGGCAAACGTTCACTTTTAGTAACAGTAATTTCTTTAGAAAAACAAACAATGTCTTGCATGTTCCATTCCCTAGTAGTTTTTTTTTTACAATCTGAAGCAATTGTTGTTCCTGAATATACATTGTGAATAATTTCCTTACTAATATTATTACAGTCTGTTTCTGGTAAATTTAAGTTCCTCTGATGAAGCCAAGCTATTAAGCAAGGCGAAAACATTTTGAATAAAGTCACGTTAAGGTGACTTTTTGGTTTTCTTAACAGTTTTTAACTGTTATTCTTATTCAACTGTAACTCCTTTGGTTTGCTTGAGCAAGGTATCCGTGGTTTGGTCTGTCTTTTTACAAGTCTGTGTGTCGTTGCTGTAATCCAAATTTAAGTTCCCAGCTAATATTATTCTTACCTCTGGTGTTTCATTCAAAAAAAAAAAAAATGAATGAATTCCTCCAGGTCATTTGCATTTGACCTTGGCGGTCTATACACCCCTATAATTGTTATGTTCCAGGGTTGTCTTTATTGTCACAATTACACAGTTTGTAGTATAGGTGTTATCATTAAACATGTAATAATCACAGGTCTCATAATTATCTTTAATTCCTATCTTAACACCTTCACCTGATTTTTTGTTAGAATGTCTGCTACAGTAAAAATATTTATACCCTGGCAGAACTGTTTTCCAGACATTGTTCTTTAACCATGTTTCACAAACAATAACAACATCAATGTTGTGGGAACGTAGTAAATTTTCCAATGAAAAAAACATTATTAATGCTCCTAGCATTAACAACCATCAGAGATGGATCAAATGTTGCTATCTGTGAACTGTTACACTTTCGACCTGGCAAAAATCCTGCCTAGTGTTTTCAAATATTACAAAATATCTGCTGCAAAAATTCTCTTCCTTGATCTTGACAAATGCACTCCATCCTGTCTGAACACATGTGCCCCACTCTAGACCTGGATGCTCTACACATATCCATTTTTTAAAACAGGATATTTTTTCCATGTAGGTATTTACCCAAAAAATCTTTTCGTTCACAGTGACCTGTCTATCCTTTCTATAGGTGATTTTAAAAAAATATGTCCTAACACCAGTATAAGCTATACTATCTAGGAGGGCTGTCAGTTCCCTACTAACAGTCAGAGAATCTTTGTTGGTGACATCATTTGTACAAACATGAATAAAGACGGATCCATACTTCCTTACATTAAGGCATTCCAAGGTGTGTCTCACATCTTCTATTTTTGCTCCTGGCAAGTATAACACTATTCGATGCTAATTATCTTCTCTGCAAATATAAGTATCACTTCCTCTAATAATTGAATCTCCAATTACAGCAATATCTTTGCTGGCCAGCTGTGAAGAATCTTTAGCTTCTAATACAGTGATATCTGCTCTGTCAATTGTTATGAAGGATAGATCTTCATCATTGGTCTTATTAATCATGCTGTTTTCATTGCGTATTAAATTCTCATCCAGCTGGCATTGTAAATCCACAGCCTGAGCCATGTAGTCAACATCTGTCTTTCTCTTCTTTTTTCTTACAATAATGTTCTTCAATCCTTCCACATTCAGTTTTGATTTCTTCCTTTTCACCTGCCCCTTACCCCTTTTTTCTACCTTCTCCATTGGAAAGGTGATGCCTTTTTCTGTAGACTGAGGGTTTTCTGATAGACAGATATCTTCATTCCCTGTCACCAGTGTGTTACATAACAAAGCATAATCCTTTTTACTACATATTCTCTTTCCTTTACAGTCATTGGTCAGTTTCTTTTTCTTCCTTGTTATTTGTTGAGAACTTCTTCCTTTCTTTCTTTTTTTGTTTCCTTCTAAACAAACTGGATCCTCAGATTGCTGAATACTTGCATCCAAGATTCCAAAGTTGTCAGGGAGATCATCTTGTTTCACAGGGGTTGAATGATCTTTACAGACAATAGATGCATCATATCCTAAATGTGTTCTATTTGTTCTTTGCCTAACATTATTTATTTCACCAGTCCAGTCATTAATAGATGAAACAACAGGTTTCCAAGTACAAGTGCAGTCCTTACAATGTATAAGCAAGTCTAGATTTACTTCTAAGAATGGTAAGCGCATCATCTAACTTTTGACACGAGGAACACAGATCACCAGTGTTATCAGCTGTTACTTTAAAATATGCATAGCATTTATTACACTGTACAAGACTTTTGTGCTTTAGCAAATTGTTAATTGCATACTCATTTAAGGAATCCATATTCAGCTTCAAATTAATAAAATATTGTAAAAGAAAAGAATAACCAGAATCAGTAACCACAGAATTCAAAGAGAACTTAAATCATCTTCAATGACAAAAAAAAATCACACCAGCAATATACAACTAAATAATAAAGTGCAGTAAAGTTGTTCTGACCATACAAGTTCTACAAGCCAGCCAAAGGCTGTAATTTCTTTACACGCAGTAGCTTCTGATCACTATCACTCGCAGTCGCACTTCTTTTTAACAGTAAAGATCAATAAATCACAAACCAAGGTAGGATTGTTAAGATATGCTCATGTTCTTTGGAAATAATAGGTAGAGAACTGGTGACAGGTTTACTTTGGGATATGATTGTTGGAGACAGTGGTGTGAAATTTATGCTAAACTTGTCTCTTAACAGGTTGGCGATGTCCTCAGGTTGAGTATTACTGGTACTGTCCACTATGAATTTGGTGCAAAGCTGGGCTTTCCCTTTTACATTACAGACATAGCTAAAAAATGCCTTGTGATCATCAGTTTTGGATGCTAATTTAGTTTTGTAATTAGTTTTAGAGGATTTTACAAGATATCTCATTTTCTTATTCAAACAATGGAGAGTGTTCTTCTACTGACAGTATTCCCCTGCTGAGAGTGTTCCCTCTAATTCCTGGGCATCAGTTTCTTTCTCTTGTTGTATAATCTATTTATGCTATATATCCACCAGGGTAGCTTGTTTTTTTGTGAGTAAATTCTGATTTGTTCTGGTATGGCTAAGACTATACACTTGTAAAGGTGTGTATACAGGGCATTTGTCTACACCCCCATATAGGAGTTTTTACTGTCATTGATGATAGGAGGTTTGAAACTATTGATGCCATCGCTTAAGAGGCTATAGCTTGCTTTGGAGAAACTTTTCAACCTTTTGGATCCCCAGCTGGGGTCAGGTATGATTGTTACATTGAACATGACTGCTTTATGGTCAGATCTTACCAGAAATGGTGTCACATATAGGGTTGTGTAGCATTCTCCCATTTTGTTGAGTACTAGGTCAAGGACATTCCAGCCCCTTGTGGGGGTGAGGACTAACTATTCCAGAGCATTTGTGTTTACAAAATGCAGGAACCTTAGGGCAAGCATGTTTGAGCTCATAGGTTCATAGGTTCCTACTAGGCTATCTGCCCTAGGGCATTTATAAGCCTAGCCAGAATGTGATTGGCTTTCACCACCCATTTTAAATTAATTTTGCTATGCCCTTTTTTGAGGTTAGTATACTGTGCCTCTGTCTAACAGTGACACAGAAGTGATACCTGGGGTAAACCTACGATCTCCCATCCACTCATCAAGATTCCTCTTGAAGAGAGTCAATGAGGGACTCTGCCTAACCTGGACTGGGATTTTATTCCAGAGTGAAGGGAGCCTCTGGGTTATGAATCTGTCCCTCCAGCATGTCCTATTTATTTCAGTGCTGAGGTTCAAGTCTCTCGAGCGTGTAGCTTGATAGGATTTGGATTTTCTGAGGTGCAGCATGTCCATTAATTCCGGGTTGGACATGGCTTTATACGTCAGGCACAGATCGCCTCTGAACAGGCGGTATGCCACTGAGTAGAGCTGGAGTTTCTTTAACCGGGCAGCATATGGCATCTGTTTGAGGCCTTTGATCCACTTGGTGAGGTACTTTTGGGGTCTTTCCAGTTGCTGCAGGTGTCTGATAAGGTACATCCCAAAAGGGGCATTGTACTCAATTATGGGCCTGATGAGGTATGAGTAAAGAGGCACGATGACCTCCCCTGATCTAGATGTGAATCCCTTCATGATTAGCTGGGCTATATAAAATGTTTTTCTAACCACTTCGGCCACATGGTTGTCAAATGAGAGATTGCTATCAACTTGGGTCCCCAGGTCCCTAATTACTTCTTCTGTACTTAATGGATTACCACCTATGTGGTAATTTGTGGGCACTTTGTTTTTGCCAAAGGGTATGACTATACACTTTTTGGCGTTTAGCTTGAGGCCATGGCTCTGGCACCAGTTGTCTGTTTCTATGAGGCCCTTTTGGAGGATGCTTGTGTCAGCTGGAGAGTCAATTATGGCACCCAGTTTGCAGTCATCTGCAAACTTGGCCAGCCACAGTCCTTCCATGTTGGCCTGTACCTCCGAGAAATATATACCGAACAAGTGAGGTCCCAGGACTGAGCCTTGTGGGATGCCACTTGTAACTGGTTTGGAGTCTGACATGGCTCCAGCAATTCTAACCATGTGGGTTCTGTCCTTGAGCCAGTTTGCAACCCATCTAGTGGCATAGGGGTTTATATTTCAGCTGGTGAGCTTATCTATAATGCCCGAGTGGGGTATTGTATCGAAGGCTTTTGCGAGGTCCAGGTAGGATGTGTGGACCACCTTCCCCTCGTCAATGGCCTTGGTGACTGTTTCAAAGAAATCAACCAGGTTTAAGAAGCAGGATCTGCCCTTAACAAAGCCGAACTGGGTAGGATCCAGTGTCTGTAGGTCCCCAATATCTTTATTTATGAGGTTCATGATGATCCTTTCCATTGCTTTGCAGACCAAGCTAGTCAGGCTTATGGGGCGATAGTTTCCAGGATTCGTTGAGGCACCACCTTTGTGGAGAGGGACCACAGTTGCTGTACACCACTCTTTGGGTACATATCTTGTAGTAAGGCTGAGATTGAACAGTAGTTTTATGTTTGGGTTTAGCTCTTCTTGGAGTTCATGTAGGATGCAGCCCGGGACACCGTCTGGTCCCATTGATGCTGTGTTTTTTGCTTTGGAGAGGACGGCTCTTACCTGAGCATCTGAGATGTCAGGGGGGCAGCACTCTGCTGGGATAGATATTTGCCCTTTTGGTGAGGGGGGGGGGAGTTTGCGCTGAACCTGTCAGCTAGGATGCTGGCAATGTCTGTGGGTTCGGTGCATTTTTTGTCATTTTGGACTAATTCTGAGCATATCTGGGAATTACCACCCAGGTTCCTAACATAACTAAAGAAAGCCTTGTGATTATCCTTAGTGTCCTGTGCAATTTTTCTCTCGAAGCTGGCCTTAGACGATTTTATGAGTGCCTGTAGTTTTTTGCTAATACTGATCAGAGATGCCTTCCCTTTTTGGAATTTTGCTCTATCATTTAGTAGCTTCCTCCTTCTATTGTATAGTTTGTTTATGGCTGGGGTCCACCAGACAGGACGTCTGCCATTGGAGGATTCGGTCTTGGTTTTATTTGGGATTGCATGATCCATGCATTCCTGAAGGTGTTCATAGAATGCGTTTATAAAGGATTCTGTGGTCTGGGCCGTATTTTCCACAGGCCCGGGGGCTTTGAAGGATTCCACCTCAGTTTTGAGGAGTGTGAAATTTGCTTTAGAGAAGTTTTTCACTGTGGTTTTCTGGACAGGGGGTGGTGTCGGGATGTGAATATCTAGTGAGATTAGTTTATGGTCTGATCTTACCAGTGAGGGATACACTTCTGGTCTGGAGCAGAGAGTTCCCATGTTGGTGATGATCAGGTCCAGTATGTTTTCCCCTCTTGTGGAAGTGGTAACAAGGTGTTCCATAGCATTTGAGTTTATAAATTCTAGGAACCTTTGGGCTAGGATGTTGGAGCTAGAGTAATGCTCCCAGTCTATGTTTGGGTAGTTGAAGTCGCCCAATATAATGGTGTTTGGAGAGACCTTCATATTTTCCAGTGTTCTCAGGAATGCCGAGTGGGGTTCCTCGGATAGGGAGGGTGGTCTGTAGCAGGCTATAAACTGGAAGGCAGTTTTACCCACTGTTAGTTGCACATGCATAGTCTCTGATGCTTCGTGCTGTGCCACCAACCTGGAGGTGTGGGTATCTTTGACGAATATTGATACTCCCCCTCCTTTTGTGGGTCAGTCCAAGTTTTGGGGCCGAAAAGCATGGTATGAGGTATAACCTGGTAGTGCTGGGGTGCTCTCGGGAGCCTTGAACCAGGTTTCTGTTACTGCACAGATATCGATGTTCTCCATGCTAAGGAGAGTTTTGAGGGCGTGCATCTTGAGGTTTAGACTTTTGGCATTGAGTAGCATTACTCTTAGTTTCTTATCCCTTGTAATACCTAAGAAGGTGGGTTTGTCTTTTGAGCCTTGCCTAAAAAAGGCACTATGGGGGTAGTAAGAGCCTTTGCCAATATCCGAAAGCCCAGGGGTGACAGGTGCAAGCCATCCCTAGCGAAGCATCATGGCTTGTCGAGCATGTCATCCCAGGCTGACAGGCATTGGATCCCCTTTGAATGGCACCAATACTTAAGCCAATTGTTGAAATTGATCATCTTGTCTTCATATTGTGGCATCATTCTTGGTGAGGGTAAGATGCTACTGACGGTCAGGGTCATACCGGCCTGGGCCACATGCTCAGAGAGCTTCTCTATGTCTCTTTTCATGTAGTCCAGGGAGGTACGTCTCAGGTCATTCACACCAGCATGGACAATGACTGAGTCATATTTGTACTTGCCTTGGAGTGACCTGAGTGCTTGTGTTATGTGGCGGATCCTAGCGCCCGACAGGCAGCTCACTGTGACCTTCTCCTTGTTCAGCCTGGTGAGCGGGACGTCAGTGTGCCTGACGATAGAGTCACCTATTACAAGTGTATCAGGTGTGTTGTTTAGCCTTAAGGGCTGTGACTGTTCGGCACACTGGCTTTGTGAGCTATGTGTTGCACATGTTTTGTTTTGTGGTAGCGGTTGCTTGGGTGTCTGCTTTGGAGGTCTCTGCTGCTTAGGCAGATTTTTATTTAGAGCCTCCGAGTATGTTTTTGTGTGTTTATGTGTTTGGTTTGCTGTCGTGGTAGGTCTATGTGAGACTGGAATTGTATTGAGTGTGGTTTCCTTCTCCTCCTGACTGGTTATGCCAGTACTGAGTTGAGAGAGCTTAGCCTCCAGTTTGGCTATATGGATGCATCTCTCACATGTGTTGGAATTTGTTGGGAGGAGGAGAGGGTTGTCTGTGTACATGAGGCAGTTGTAACATTGCCTCAAGATTCCCAGATTCACCAGCTGGACCAGAGAGAAGATTGACAACTGACCTTTGGACATGCTAGAATAATATTGGGACTTTCTTTATAATTGAAAAAAAAAGGGCCGATGGGGAACAAGGTACTCAAGAGGACTTTGTGAGAGTGTAGTGCTTTTAATTTTTTAGTGCTGACTTATATAATTGCTTTAGTGAGCAAGTGCCAGATAATTTAAATGCAATGTGTTACAGGTAACTTAAATGCAAAAATGACAAACAGTAACTTTCTTTTACGTGAAACAAGGAAATGAGTTCAGTAAGCAATGCAGATATCACTAGGGATCCACAGAAGCACTGAAAAGCTGCGTTTTAGGTGGTATTAGCGTTTCAGGGAAATAACAAGCAAACAAATAACAAGCATACAAACAGAGCTAGATTCAGCAGGCCTGGATCTAGTCTATGCTACAGCAAACAAGGTGTACCAATTTCAGTAAGAAACAGTTGAAATATGCAGGCACTATAAGCCTTTAACCAGAAATTCCCAGCTCAGAAGGGCAGAGTCCAGCTTCTCCTCCCACAAGAGTGCAGACCACGAACCTTCTTAATGTAAAATACCTGGCCTGAAGCCCAAGTGCTTAAACCAGAACTAATACACTTTTAGAATAACAGACACTGAGCCCTCAATCAGCAGTTCCCAACTTAGAAGGATGTAAGCTACCTGTCCTGCCACCACAGTGCAGGCAACAAACCTTCCTAATGTAAAACAACTGGTCTGAAGCCCAAGTACTTAATCCAAAAGATTTAGAATGATAGCTACACTTTAATCAAGTTACTACCAAGCAGTAATAAATACAATTGAATACTTTGAAGAATGCCTGGATTAGTGCTCAAGTTATACAAACAAAGCTAGATTCAGCAGGCCTGGATCTAGTCTACGCTACAGCAAACAAGGTGCACCAATTTCAGTAAGAAGCAGTTCAAATATGCAGGAGGCACTATAAGCCTTTAACCAGAAATTCCCAGTTCAGAAGGGCAGAGTCCAGCCTCTCCTCCCACAAGAGTGCAGACCACGAACCCTTTTAATGTAAAATAACTGGCCTGAAGCCCAAGTGCTTAAACCAGAATTAATACACTTTTAGAATAACTGACACTGAGCCCTCAATCAGCAGTTCCCAACTTAGAAGGATGTAAGCTGCCTGTCCTGCCACTACAGTGCAGACCACAAACCTTCTTAATGTAAAAGAACTGGTCTGAAGCCCAAGTGCTTAAACTAAAAGGCGTAGAATGAGTTGCACCAAGAAGTAATAAATACAACTGAGTACTTTTAAGATGATGCAAAAGCAAAATAAAGTAGGAAGAAACACAAATACAGTAAAAGCAGATAATTTATTTATTTTTTTTCAGAAAAGTAGCAAAAAAAGTAGTAAAAACAATTCACATGCAGTGCAAGCTGGCACACTTGAGTATGTAGCAATATTAGTCCACACACAGTTTGAAAAATGTAATTAAATTAAAAAGGACTAAAAGCAAGTACAGAAAGGGTTTATTAGATAGAATGTGGTAAAGAGATGGGACTGGGAGAGTGTCCTAGATCAAATCTACAGTGGGGCAGGCACTACAAAAGCCACCAAATTTAAACTACAACCAAGAACAGGGAGGGACGGTGGGGAAGACAGTTTCAACAGAGCTAGATCTGAGGAATCACAGTCCAAATTATAAAACCACAAAAAATGCAGAAAATATACTTAAATCAGCTTATGTCCAGTTGATGTATGCAGACAAATCTCAGTAGCCAGCAACTCGATTTAAAATGATTACTAGAAATGTAACCAACACAGATTTTAATGTTATCAGAAACCCCCCAAGCTAATTAACACTTAAAGGATTTCAAAGCAGTTTAACAACTAGTGCAGAGCTTCAGACACACACACAAGACAGTTTCAACAGAGCTAGATCTGAGGAATCACAGTCCAAATTATAAAACCACAAAAAATGCAGAAAATATACTTAAATCAGCTTATGTCCAGTTGATGTATGCAGACAAATCTCAGTAGCCAGCAACTCAATTTAAAATGATTACTAGAAATGTAACCAACACAGATTTTAATGTTATCAGAAACCCCACAAGCTAATTAACACTTAAAGAATTTCAAAGCAGTCTAACAACTACTGCAGAGCTTCAGAGACACACACAAGACAGTTTCAACAGAGCTAGATCTGACGAATCACAGTCCAAGTTATAAAACCACAAAAAATGCAGAAAATATACTTAAATCAGCTTATGTCCAGTTGATGTATGCAGACAAATCTCAGTAGCCAGCAACTTGATTTAAATGTATATATGTATCCCATATATGTATCCCAATCAATGGAGGTATAGCTAAACTCACCCATGCTTAGGGTGCTTGGCTGTATTATGAGTGACTCATGTAGGTCTACTTTGGCACTGTGTGGTTTTCATGGTTCATGTTGGTGGACCTGTACTTAGCAATGATATGGAGGGGGATCTTTCTCCAGTTAGTTGGACTTGGATTAACTCTAGGGAGTAGTACTACTTAACCAGTCTTGAGGTGTATTTGTCTTTTATGAAGATGACTACACCTCCTGCTTTGGTTCTTTCACATTCATTTTGTACCCTGAATGTGTGAAAAGCATTATAGCCTTTCATGGCTGGAGTACTCTCTGCAGCACTGAACCATATCTCTGTGACTGAACAAATATTGACATCTTCCCAAGTAAGCAGTCCCTCCATTTATTGTAGTTTCAGATTTACACTCCTAGCATTAAGCAGCATAACCTTAAGTTTGTCTTTTGAGGATATTTTTACATCAGGAGTTTTTGTCTTATGGCATTGCCTAAAAAGGCGCTATGGGAGATCCAAGTACCTTGGCCAGTAACCAAAAGGTAAGAGCTGACAGATGAAGATCATCCCTGGCAAAGCATCATGGTCTATTGACCATATCACACCAGGCTGAGAAATACTGCACCCTCCTGTATTGAAACCAGTAGGTAAGCTAATTGTTGAAGGGGATAACTCTTTTGTTTGCATTGATTAATCATCCTGGGTGAAGGTATAATAATGCTTAGGGCTATGGACACATCTGTCTGGGATACATAATCTGAGAGCTCAGTCATATATCTCTTCATATAGTCCAATGAGGTATGCCTCAAGTCATTTACTCTGACATGGAGTATGACAAAGGTATAACTCTGCTTGTTGTTGAGAGACTTGAGTGGGTGCATGAGTTTGCAGATCCTGGCACCTGACAGGTGGCAGACCGTGACTTTCTGTTTGTACAACCTGGTGAGGGGGACATCTATGTATCTCACTATGGATTCTCCTATGACCAAGACATTGGTTTTCCAGTTTTTGCCTTAAAGGTTTAGTGGGTGACACAATGATGCATTTCTTTTTATGTGTAGTTGATTCCATTGGGACTGTAGGGTGTACAGAAGGTTTGCATTTGTGAGGCCTCTACTCTTCTGGTAGGCTTCTGAGTACCTCTAAATATGCGGGGATATGTGTTGTGCACTTGGTATGTTGAGGAGTTGAAGTGAGTGTGCTGACAACCTGTTTGATATCTGCTTTGGTTTTATCTGAGAGAGAGAGAGAGAGAGAGAGAGAGAGAGAGAGAGAGATGGAGAGAGCATTTATTCTAGATTCTTTGTATAGTTGCATATCTCACATATTGTATTTCTAAGTTTTAGGAGTACATGGTTGTCAGTATACATGAGGCAATATAAGCCTAGCTGTGTAAAAACACAAGTACCCTTATTAAGCATATTTAGATGGTCATTGTTAGGAGAGCAATTTTGTGAGCAGCAACAACTGAGCCTGTCTATGAGGAACATAGGTGCCATCCCAGAGGTGACTTTACAATCACCAAGCCAGTAGTGAAGGTTGCGCTTGAACAAGATCATTGAAGAGCAGTGCTTCACATGCAGTGAGAGT
This sequence comes from Protopterus annectens, assembly GCF_019279795.1. NCBI lineage: Eukaryota > Metazoa > Chordata > Ceratodontiformes > Protopteridae > Protopterus > Protopterus annectens. The sequence goes on along the minus strand of NC_056749.1, from coordinate 744,761,722 downwards.
CCATTACAGAGGAGTGTGAGTCACTGGGGAATATAACTGTCTCACCAGCATGTTCTGTTTATGTCACAGGCTAGGTTGAGAACCCTGGGCCACGTTATTCCTGTCCCATTTGATTTGCAGATGTCCAGCATTTTCAGTAGGACAGGGTCTGAGACTTCTCTGTAGATCAGGCATAGGTCACCTCTCAACAGCTTCCATGATATTGAGTACAGTGACAGGTCTTGTAGTCTTTCCATGTATGTGATGTTTGGAGGACCTGCATTATCCCAGTCACAAGCCTCTATTTTTTTCTCCAATTGCTGCAGTTGTCTAGTGAGGTACAGACAGAAGGAAGACTTGTACTCAATTAGTGGATTGATAAGGGTGGAGTACAACAGAGCTATAACCTCTCTGGTCTAGGATGTGATATCCGTATGCATGAGGGCCCAATGCAGAATGTGTGTCTCACCACTATGGACACATAGTGATGAAAGTGCCGATTGCTATGAATGTGTTCACAAGTCTCAAAACACTTTGAGCTGAGAGGGTTGCTATGTATATCATAATTAGCAGGGGTACTTCATTGCCAAAGGGAACAATGAGGCATTGTTTGCTATAAGGTTCAGTCTGCGAGTTTGGTACCAATCATTTGTCTCTGTCAGCCCCTTCTGTAATATGTTACCATCATTGGGGGAATCTGTATGAGTGTGTCTGATTAACAGTCATCTGAAAACATGATAAACCACAGGCCATCTACCATTGCCTGTGCTTCAAGGAAGTAGTTTCCACACATTTGAGGGCCCAGCACAAATCCTTGGGGTATTCCATTGGAAAGTGGCTAGTGAGGGGAGCAGTCCCCAACTTTGAGAGTGTGTGTTCCACTGGTGACCCAGTTGGCTATCCAGCTAGTACTGTATGACTTCATTCCCAGATGGGGCATTTTCACTATGAGACATGAATATTGTCAAAGGCATTGGATAAATGAACATAGGTGGTGTGTCCAGTTATCTGCCATCCAGGCCTTCAGGGTCAGTATCAAGGAAGTCCACAAGTTTCAATAGGCAAGATCTATCCTTGGCAAACACATCTGTCGACTCAAGTGTGTTGAAGGTCACTATGTCCCTGTGGATAAAGTCCATGCTGATCCCTTCCATAGCCTTGAAGATGAGGCTTGTTAGGGTTACGGGTCAATAATTGTAGTTTTGCATGTCACCAGATTGATGTGCATTGCATATGACACAATATTTGCTATCACATTCTGTAATTTAGCTGATATATGTGTGGAAAAAGTACTAAGACACCAGGGTTGCAGGTTTGCAGGTAGCAAAGTGTATACACATGTCTATGAAAAACAGCTGCTAATTAACTGAGTCTGTGGCAGCAGGTGCTTATGCATTTATACTTTCCTTTTTGGGGATAGATGGTACTAGGTTTGTATCCTTTTCTCTCTCTTTTTTAATTTTTTTCCAGTATTTGTGATCTGCGCAGCTTAGTGCAAACAGGGGAAGAGGATAAAAAATGAATGTCAAGTTTGGCTGTGTTTATCTGTGTGTGTTTGAAGTGCAGCAGTGCACAAACTGGTCCACCCAGGAAGCAGAAAGGACCCAGACAGCCAAAAATAGAAACCAGATGCATTCAATTAATGCTATTGGGCATCGCTCAAACCCACTAAGTGATGTTGCACTGCAGTTAACAGTGCAAACTTAAGAATGAATAGTAACATAGGGAATGTCATGTAACTAATCTTCTGTCAGCATGTGTAAGTGTAGGCCTGAAATACAGATTGTGTTAGTTTCTAGTACAGGGTGTGCAACCTTGGTTTTACATTGTGACGTTGCAGTTTATAGCAATAAACTGCAACATAAACAGTTGTTATTTCAACTCTCTTGTGGCAACAGGTGTTAGTAAAGGACTGCCATGTACATTGTTCTGGGTTCAAATATGGCATATTCTATACACTTTTACTGTTGTTCCACTTCCCATTAAAGTCATTCTCACTTATAACACTTGACATAGAGCACTTCATATTAATTATGTGTATGAGGACTGAGACACTAATATTGTGTTATTTATTTATTTATTTCTTTATTTATATATTATCACATGTATTATCAAATGTATGACTGTGGGTATAAGGTATACTATACAAGCATATTTCTGCTCTCTGGACTGCCATGACCTTCACATTTGTCAAACACACACATACAACTGCCTGTACATCAAATAACCTTGAAATAGATTTTTTTTGTCACTGCTGCACACTGCTTACCATCATGAAGCAACAGTAATAGAAAAGTACTTAAAAGTGTTAGATTCAGTGGGATTCAAATCCAGTACCATCTGACTCCAAAATGGAATTTATCACTGCATCAACTACAATTATATGTGCCTCCACAGAGTAAGCTAAGTATCAGTTGTATTCTAGAGATTCAATACTGTAAGACTTTAGCAATACAGCTCATTCTTGCGCAATGCTTAGCATGTGTATCTCACATGGGTATGCACTTTGCTAACTGTTGCAGAAACCTGCTGCTCGAAGTGCTATGGAAATGTTTATATTATATTGTATTACTGCTGTTTCCTGTCCATTTCTTTTGTTTGACATGAAATTACATGTAAAAACTTTACAAGCTGAGGTCCCTATCTAACTATGTGCCATATATTTAAAATACATGCATGTGTCAGATTTTCCCCCTCCCCCCAAGCACTACAACCCTGGGGTCTCAGTACTTTTTCCACACATACAGCAACCACACTACAAAATGTAATATCAAATGCTGGGTGCTATGTAATGCACATCAATCTGGTAACACATGTGACAGATCCCTACTCCAGACCAGATAGCAAGTAGCCTCAATCCTCACCACTGACTCCAGTGAGGGATGGTCACTAAGAGCAAGGATGGACTCATACAGTATTTACAGATGCAGCTCCCTGCACCAAGCACAATTTCCTTTAAGAGCACACAAGCTGTGGCATTTGTGTAATGTACTGTATTCTGTAGTCTGTGTACTTAGGTAAGGGTTCTGTTCTCACTGCAATCAACTGTGTGTGTGTGTGTGTGTGTGTGTGTGTGTGTGTGTGTGTGTGTGTGTGTGTGTGTGTGTGTGTGTGTGTGTGTGTGTGTGTGAACTTTTGCCTGACATTATAGATGTGGGACACTATTATCTTCTCCTCAGCAGACACTGCTGATGATATCAGCTGTAAAGTGTTGTCTGACACATTCCAAGTTGGATTTGAGCTGTGGTGCTTGTGTTAAGTACTGTGTTCTGTAGTCTGTGTACTTAGGTAGGGGTTTTGTTTTCACTGCAGTCAACTAGAGTTGTGTATGAGCTGTTGCTTGACATTAAAGAGAACATTTCACATCAGTATGTGAGACACCGTTATCTTCTCCTCCACAGACAGTGCTGATGTCATCAGCTATAAAATGTTGTCTGACACACCGAGTCAGACTTGAGTTGTGGAGCTTTAATAAAATACTGTGTTCTGTAGCCTGTGTACTTAAATATGTAGAGATTCTGTTCTTACAGCAGTCAAATGGCTGTGTGAACTGTTGCTTGAGATTATAGAGGGTTTTTTACACCAGCATGTGGGACACTGTCATCTTCTCTTCAAGAGACACTGCTGATATCATCCGCTATATCACATTTTTGAATATGTAGTACTCCCACCAGGGCAGGGTCAGAAACTGGCCTGGTGGCCAAACAGAAGTCACTTCATCCTATACAATAAAGTCTACAGTGACATGGCTTTTAATCTATCCACATACTTCATGGCATGGTGTTTAGGCCCTGTGTTATCTTGTTGAGAAAGCCCTGTGGTCTCTCCACCTGCTGCATGTGTCTGGTAAGGTATTATGTAAGAATGCACATTATACTCTATTAGTGCTGTAATAAGGCTTGACTACAGTGCTGTTATACAATCCTTACATCTCAATATGATGGGATGACTTATGATGTGCATAACATAGGCTTTCAATAGCAGTATGGACACTTGATGGTCAAAGTTCAGATTGGCTAGCTAAATGTATTCCCAGAACTTGCATCACTCGGTTTCTGCATAGCAGAACTGTTGTCAGTGCTGTGATTAATATGAAATTCCACTTTTGAGGACATTACAAACCCACATTTCTGCATTTATTTGTGTATCATGTGCCTTTATCACCATTCAGTTGTGTGTGTTAGCTCCTCTTGTACTATGTTATCACCATAGGTGGACTGCATGGTTGTACACAATATGCAAGAATCAGCAAACTTGGTAAGCCAAAGGCCATATACCCTAGCCTTAAATGTCAAGAAATACAGTTCAAACAGGGAAGGGCCAAGCAAAGATCCCTGATGTTTGTCAATGGTGACAGCTCTACTGCTACAGGTTGATTCACCAACTTTCACATGATGTGTTCTGTCAGTGAGCCAGTTGTTTACCCATCAACTGATGTAAGGTTTAATCCCCTGCTTGGGGGTTTCTTCAATGATACCTGCATGTGTGATTGTGTCAAAACCCTAAGCCAGATCACAATAGGCAGTATGCACTGTCTTTCCTTCATCCAGGCCTATCCCACGAAATCAGTGGACTGTGACAACATCACCAATCACCTATGGTGTGACTCAGCACATACACCTTCCTGATACAGTTGAATACACAGTTCAATACACCTTCCACATGGCTTATGTTCCCATACAAGGTTGTACATCAACATGGATCTACCTGAGATGGAGGGACAGCATCTGATGCATGCATGTATAGGGACATCCTGAATCTTCTTGACTGTGAGGTAGACCGACATGTCATTATGGACCTCTTCTACATGTACAGTAGTAATATTCCAGGTCTGTGCAACGACCTGTGTGAGATGATACTGCTACATCAGGTCCATTGCATCTGATAGATGTCCTCAAAGAGGTCATTGAGGGCATGCATGATGACAACAGTATCATCTTGTGGAACTTGAATAGATCAAGGTATTGGACAAAAATCCACACTGAGGTATTCAATCATCACTGTCATATGTGGCCATGAACAGCTATATCACCAAATGAGTAGACCAGTGTATGACATACGTAGCATCTCAGTATGCTGAAATGTATGATGTGACATACATATCTCAGATCCAGTGATCAGGCTGGTACATCAGAGGTGTCTGCTAGGCCCTTAACTGCCCATTTTTAAGTGATGGACATCACATATGACATGCACATGCTATGTCCAAACAGCTGCCTGAAGAACTAAAGTTTGTGGGTTATTATTGACTCCAATTGTGATATTAGTATAATACAGAGAGCATCAACACATACCAGAGACAGCTACCACAGCCATGACAACGCCTTCATTGATGAGACACATAGAGGGATTTCTTGAATCAGGAAACAGGCAAACCTCCCAAGTATAATGTGGACATCACACCCTATAATCAGACCAATACATATGTGACCTGTGTTCTGGGGTATAGCGTAAGTTGTACAACCACCAGCATGTGGTCACAGTGCTGACTACTCCCTTGAATGTAACACAACTATTGAGTATGTGAAAGACATGCACATCAGAGGCCAAAATAACTTCTTGGTTCCCAGCCTTCATCATATCAATAATGTGTACAATGCACCCTTCTTCATGTACCTCCCTACACACCTTCCAGTGTGTGTAACTGAAGTCTCCTATCTTTTTCACAGTGCACTGTCACACAGCTTATTGGCTATACCTAGGTATTCTTTCCGGGGAATATACATGACTGTCTGAGGGTGCGGAACACCAATAGGTTCATAGGCTTTTAGGTTCATAGTTGTTTACTAGACTAACAACCACAAGGACCTTTTTAAGCCTAGCCATGCATTCCAAATCTCTGACAAGTTCTGATACCCTCGGTAATTGTAGGCAGGGGTTTGGGAGATGAAACATTTACAAGCCAGCGCCTGGGATATGAACCATTTACAGGTTGTCCGCATCCATCAGAGATATAGGTGCCAAATCAGGGATGAATTTCCTGTTCTTCATCTAATCGTCCAAGATGCACTTGAATTCGGTTAGGGATGAACTCTGCTACACACAGATGGGGAGCCTGTTCCAGAGATGGGGTAGTCTCTGGGATACATACATGTCTCTCCAGCAGGTATTCTTTATATCACAGGCAAGGTTTAAGTCTTTAGAATGGGTAATTCTAGTGTTTATTTTGTGGATATGCAGGAGGTGAATCAGAGTGGGGTCTGATAATGCCTTTTATGCCAGACATAGATGTCCCCCTCAAAAGTTTGTAGGAGCCAGAATACAGGGATGGGGCATTGAAGTAGCCTGCATAGGACATTTTATGTACTACCTGTATTCTTTAGTGAGGAACCTCTGTGGACATTCCAATTGTTGGATATGCCTGGTTAGGTAGATACCAAAGACGGCATTGTACTCAATGATCGGTCTGATGAATGCCAAATACAGTGGAACAATGGCTTCCTTGGACTTAGATGCCTTGTACAACATAGAATGATTTCCTCACTACTCTAGACACATGATGGCCAAATGCTATATTACTATGTATGGTCCTAAGTCCCTGACTACTGGGTCATCTCTAAGGGGTATGTTTCAATATTATAGTTTACAGGGGTGGATGATTTCCTGAAGCATACTGTTATGCAGTTCTTGGCATTTATTTTTAGTCCATGGCTCTGACACCTGTTGCTTGCCTGTGTCAGACCTTCCTGGAGAACATTTGTGTCAGTGTGGGATTCAAACATAGCTCCTAATTTGTAATCATCTGCAAATTTAGTCAGCTCGAAACCATTAACATTGGCCTTGACTTCAGAGAAGTAAATGCCAAAAAAGAGCAGTCCAAGGACCTATCCCCGAGGGACTCCACATGTTACTGGCTTCTTTGTAGAGGTGAACTCCTCAGTTCTAACTTTCTTGGTCCTGTCTGTGAAACAGCTGGCCATCCACTGGGTGACATACGGATTTGTACCTAACCTCTTGAGTTTGTCAACGATGCCCGAATGGGGTAGTGTGTCAAATACCTTCGCCATGTCAGTGTAGGCAGTGTGAACCATTTTGCCCTCATCTATCACTTTGGTGACCTTCTTAAAGAAGCCCACCAGGTTGAGTAGGCATGGCCTGCCCTTGATGAAACCAAAATGGGTTGGGTCCAGTGTCTGGAGGTTTACTATATCACAATTGACCATTTTCATGATGATTTCCATGGCTTTGTATATAAGTGTTAGAAAAATATGTATTTGAACATGTATAAAGTGCTAGCTTAAAAGCAAATAGTATATAATGCATTTTATTCTATTTACAATATGGCAATAAGAATGATTTTACATGCAATTGCTTGAAGCTTTGGAGCTGCAGTGTATTTGAACTCTGACCCTGGCAGTAGCCAGCTCAGCAAGCTTATGTTTTTCACTAATGATTATCTGCTGGGTCAGGAAAATTAAATGTATAAAGCATTGAATATTCTTATTCCTTCCTCTGAAGATAATTGACCTTGTGAATGTATCAGAGATAAGACACAGCTGCTAAAGTAAAGTTGCAAGAAGATTGAACCAACTATTGTATTCAAGCAAGCCTGAGACCTTGGAAGAGTAACATTTACAGAAAGACATTATAACGAACCAGGTGCTTTGCAAGGCTGTATTATTCCCATGGGAAAACCTTTAAAATGTATAACATCAGCTTTTTCTTATGAATAGAATATTGTAGACCATAGTGATGTAGGTGCCCTGTGACTAACCACGTCAGTAAAGTGGGCACAGCTTGAATGTAAGACTATATAAAATTGTGTATTTCCTGCATCATGTCAGACAAAACTCTGTACTTGTATGTTTTTTTGCCTCCTGGTGTACACTAGTAAACTTTTGCATCTGAGCCTCCTGTGTTGTTATCATTTGTTTTTATTTAACAGTTTGGTCCTCCTTGAACCGGAATTCCCTTGGTAAGCTGCAGATCAGAGTGTATCGGTGGTCGAATACTGCGCAGGAGAAGTTACCAAAACGGTTCTTCTTGAAACACAAATACCTCTGACTGAATTGTCGTCTTGAGAGGCTGGCCACTTTCTGATCTGCGGCCGAAGAGCGGTCTCAAACTGGTCGACCCAGGAGGCTCAGGTAGGAAAATATTTGCCTTTTTTCTGTTTTAGATCAGGGACTAGGTTACAGTAAATGTCATTGTCAGAGATTTGTCATACAGATCAGGGACAAAAGGAAATTACTGTATATTTTGTCAGAGATCAGGGAAACAGAATAAGGTAGGCAGTTATTCTAGATAAACTGTGTAAGGAACTGAAATACCACGTGGTGAAAAGGGTTATGTAACATTTTTTTAGAATGAGAAATCAGTGCACTAAAAAATCGTGAGATCCGCCCCTAACTGATGACGCAAAATATATGCAATTACAACGGACTGATAATGTAAGGTATTATACAAAATGGGTTAATAAATACGGATTTGATGGTAAATTAAACAAGATTTCATTAGTTAAACTTTTAAAACAGCTTAAATCTGACGCAGAAGGTCAGGCAAAAAAACAACAGTAATTAGGCATTCCACAAGCACACAAGTGGATTGAGGAAGTAAACCGAAGGGAACAGAAAACTAAAAATGCAAAAACATTATTTTTGGACAAAGAGGATAATAATACAGTAATAGCGACGGCCCCTCCCCTCCGCCCCCTCCAATGCCTTTTTCAGGATATGAAGCAGGAGGACAAGCTGGTCCACCTCCACGTTATCCTGAAGTTACAAGAGTACTAAAACCATTTGTTAGAGATCCTATTGAAACTAGGTCCCGGACACGTAAAACACTTGGGGACACAGACTTATATCAAATAGGGAAAAATACACTAGAAGAGAGTGAGGAAGAAATCTGTCCACTGATCAAGGTACCAAATCCTCAGGCAGGACAGGAAGGGCAGGACCCAACTCTTCTAGTATAGAGACCATGGACACCGAAAAATATTCGGAAAGCTACAGAGGGAATCCCTCATCCAAAAGTTAATTACACAAAGTTTTTACAAGATTTACAAGGTATGAGACTAAGTTACCACTTGAATGGGGAAGAAGTAGAAAAGGTAGTTAGACAGATTGTGGGTCCAGACTGGCACATAATTTGTGGCACCTGGAATCCTCGTAATGCAGAGCTTAAACCACTCCCACATAGTGACGCAGAATTAGACAACAGAGTGAAAGGTCTTACAGACCGAATTTCTGAAAAATGGAAACCTAGAGCAGATTGGACTTGCATTAATCAATGCATACAGCAAGAGAATGAAACTGTAGATGGGTACTATGGTAGTTTATTGGAATGTTTCAATAACCATAGTGGTATGGCTATTCCTGAAAATCAGACACATGATACCTCGTATGAACAGCAACTGAAAAATGCGTTTTTGAAAGGTTGCATTGCACCTATCAGTAGCTTTATTACAAAGCATATGATAGATCATTGAACAAGTAGGCTACAAGCCTTACTTGAATATGCCAGACATGCTGAAAGACACTTTAATAGTAAAAAGAAAAAGAAGACACAGGTCTTCACAGCTGAAGATGGAGCAGAGGTCTTTGTAGTACAGTCAGGTAAAAAGGGTAAAAAAAAAATATACCCAGGAAAATAGACAATCTGACAAAAGGTCAGAAGATTTTGAAGAGAGAAAAAAAAAAAAGGTGAGTGCTTTAAGTGCAGTAAGAAAGGACATTTAGCAAGGGATTACAGGCTAAATAAAAAGGTGACTACAGAAAATAAAGGTGATGAGGACTGACTATATGATAGTGATAAAAATCAGAAGTCATTAGGGAAGGAAAACAAACAAAGGGCAAACGTAAATGCAGTGGAAGGAACAGAGGAAGTGCAAGGAGATGTAGAGGATGAAGAAAGTGAAATTTTAGATTTGGCATTACTGAGCTTGGAGCTCTATTTGGCAGACACAAAACCGGAAGTTACACTTCTGGTGGAAGGAAGGGAAGTGAAATTCTTGTGTGACTCAGGAGCGTCACAAACTTTGATACACCCTTCAAAGTTACCAGAATATTCTGAATCACCTGACTATATATTAGTGAAAGCAGCAAATGGACAGCTATATAGGGAGCCACTCTCCCATGATATAGCAATAACTGACCCTGTTTCAGGCATGACTCAGAAAAGTAAAATTGTAGTTTCTGCAAAATGTCCAGTAAACTTACTGGGAAGAGATCTTATGCAGATATTTGGCATAGCGGTAGTTCCCACTATGCAGGGTATGGAAGCACAAAGACAAATGGATACTTTTGTGGTGCGACCGGAGGGTGAAACCTTTTACTGGTACAGCCAGGACCTAGTTACGACTGGTCCAGGGGCAGTAACCGAAGAACTGATGAATGTAGCCATCAGTAAGGCTCCCTCCCTTGACACTGACCAACAGCATTTGTTACATTGTACTCTATACTACTGTAGCATGCCAGGACCTGATAAAGAATATGAGCAAGAGTTGTTCAAAAATCCTGCTAACAGATTAGTATTACGAACCTTGTATTGGGATACTGAGGGAAACAGTGTGGTAAGCTGTTCACTACCTCAGGAATTCATGACACTGTACAAATCTAATAGACTACCACATGTCAGCTTGACAAAGAATAAGGATGTGAGATGGGCAGACTTAGCAGAAAAAGTAACAAGATGGGAAAAACAAACTGATTTAGAATTATCAGAACAGGGAATACAAAAACAGAAATTGAATTGGCTAACACAGACACATCCGGCTGTACACTTACAAACTAGTGAAGACAGCTAATTAGCATTCTTATTAGAAGAAGAAAAAAAAGCCTTGCGTGATATACCAGATATTCTTTGGTCAACAGGTAAATCAGATGTAAAACTTATTCAAACAGCAGGACCAATAACTATTACGCCAAAATCAGCATTTAGACCACAAAAAAGACAATACCCCTAGAGGAAAGATGCAGAGCAAGAAATCAAGCCTATAATAGCAGCATTACTCAAGGAAGGAGTACTGGTAGAATCTCTTGATTCACCATGTAACACCCCTCTATTTCCTGTTAAAAAAGAAAATGGGGAATGGCAGATGGTACAGGATTTACAAGCTGTAAACAATGCAATAATACCCAGAGCACCTACGGTGCCAGACCCACACACCTTGTTGAATGATTTAAAACCACAACAAAAATATTTCACTGTGGTAGATATAAGCAATGCTTTCTTTTCAATACCTATACATCCTGATAGCCAGTATTGGTTTGCATTTACATTTCAGGGTAAAAAATATACCTATACTCGGCTAGTGCAGGGATATTGTGAAAGTCCAACGATATTTGCACAATTGGTGAACTGGTGCTGTTACCTTGGAGTGTTCTCTGTTTTGTGCGTTTGGAATAAACCTGGTTTTACAACTTTGGCAGCTTGTACTTGTTCTTCCAGCCTTCCATTGAAGTCAGTACACTTTCGTAAAGGATTTGGTTCCAACCTGGCAGGGTTTACTCCACCAGGAGGTAGTCAGATTCTACTTTATGTAAATGACATCTTGCTAGCAGCCCCTACCCAGCATCAATGCAGGGAAGATACAATAGCATTATTGAAATTTTTAGCAGCACAAGGACACAAAGTAAACAAAAGTAAGTTACAACTTTGAAAAAACAGGTTAAATACCTAGGATATGTAATATCCAATGAAGGTAAAATATTAGACAAAGACAAAAAAAACAGCGATTTTACAGGCACCATAACCAGCAACCAAGAAGGAAATGATGTCCTTCTTGGGAACGACTAATTTTTGTCAAAGCTGGATATCAAACTATGCTTTAAAATCTGCTCCACTGGCTGATTTAATATATAAAACACCAATGGCAGCACAAGATGTATTACAATGGACACCTGAAGCAAAAACAGCTTTCTGCAGACTAAAACAATTGATAGCTTCATCACTAGTTTTAGGACTTCCAAATTACCACAAAAGATTTTTTCAGACCGTAGATTGTAAACAGGGATACATGACATCAATTTTGATGCAACAGCATGGAAATAAGCAACGCCCCATAGCTTACTATTCATCACAGTTAAATCCAGTGGCACAATCATTGCCTCACTGTGTGCAAGCAGTAGTTGCAGCTGCAATGGTAGTACAGGCTTCGGCCTCAGTAGTGTTGTTCCACCCTCTCACACTGAGAGTGCCTCATGCAGTCGCGATAATTTTACTGCAAGAGAAAATAGCATATCTATCTCCTGCTAGACATCTTTCATGTATGACCATACTGCTGAGCCAACCTCATATGGTAATTGAATGTTGTACAACATTAAATCCATCGACGTTACTTCCAACTCCTGTGGATGGCACACCACACAGTTGCCTGCAGGAAATTGAGCAAATAACTTTGCCCAGACAAGACCTTACTGATATGCCCTTAAATAATGCCAAGGTGACATTTTATGTGGACGGTTCATGCAAAAAGGGTCCTACAGGGAAAAATCTAGTAGGGTATGCAGTAGTCACAAATACAGAGATTTTAAAAGCCCAACCCTTACAGCATAACCTGTCTGCTCAAGCAGCAGAACTGATAGCCTTAACACGGGCTTGTACTCTAGCGAAAGATAAATGTGTGAACATATATACTGACAGTCAGTATGCTTTCTCTACAGTGCATGTTTTTGCACAGCAATGGAAAAATAGGGGAATGATAACATCTACTGGCAAACTGATTAATCATGCGCAACTTATTTTGAACTTGTTAGATTCCATTCAGTTACCTACTAAAGTAGCTATTTGTAAATGTTTAGCTCATACAAAACAACAGGATGCAATTTCAAAAGGAAATGCAAAAGCTGATGCAGCTGCAAAGCAAGCAGCCTCAGACTCAGAAACTTTACTTTTAACCGAGGAATTACAACCCTCTAAAATTTTAGATTTAGAAATGTTAAAAACGATGCAGACATTAACTACAAAAGCTGAGAAACAAAAATGGGAGAAACGAGGTGCAATCCTCGAAAATGGACTGTATATCTCCAAAGAAAAAAAAACAATATTGCCGTCTAATTTATTTAGATATGCAGCTTTGTTGAGCCATGGGCAGTGCCATGTCTCAACAGGGGGGATGGTACAGTTAGTAAATCGAATATTCCAAACATATGGATTCACAAACTTCACACAAAAATTTTGTGCAGCATGTCATATCTGTAACAAACATCATGCACAAGGAGCATTCAAACCCAAGCAAGGGAGTTTTCCTATACCACCATATCCGTTCCATACTATCTGTATGGATTTCATAGAACTAAACAAATGTGAAGGGAAAAAATAACAAATAAAACTGTTTTGCAGTTGAACTCTTTTTCAGATAAAAGACAGACCAGACCATTGGAAGCAGTGCTGACCCCAGGGTCCTGGGTTTGGTTAAAGGTCACGAAGAGGAAGAATTGGGCGAGTCTAAAGTGGGAAGGACCGTACCAGGTACTGTTGGCGACGCCTACTGCAGTCAAAGTTGCTGAGAGGTCGTCCTGGGTCCACCTGACGCACTGTAAACCGGTAAAGAATTTTCAGCTTGATAAACATTTTGTGACTGACACACAACAAAGGCAGGATGGCCAAGAGCGAAATGAGTAAAAATACAGATCAACCCCGAAGATATTGTTTAATCATCTTGCTAATTATGCATTTATTGACTATGATTGTGATGACTTTCCTTTTGTTGTGGTTCTTCCTACATATAACCACACAAGTGAAAGTGGAGAAACGTGATGAACTGTCTATAGACTGGCATCCAAACTTTAACACATACCTAGCTATGAAGCGTGTATATGTAGAGACTATAAACATTTCAAATTGCTGGGTTTGTACTGCCATACCAACAGCATATGGAGGACTGTTGATGTCCGCTGTCCCCTTGGGGATAAATGAGACTTGGGAAAATTTACTTTTTGATACAGGTTCTGTAAGATCACAGGACAAAATTGCATTGTATTTGCCTATTACACAGAGGGGAATTGTATGTTTTTATAAAAATAACACACTCCAAGTGGGTTGGAGTAACTGTAACATAACTATATCTTATAAATGCTATATTAAAGCCAAAGATAAAGGCACTGTTTGTAACACAAATTATGATTCATATTTGAGCTTAATGAAAACAACATTAAGTGATGTGCAGAGAAATCCTGTCTTGCATAAACAATTGTCTGTTATAGACAAGAAAATGTTTCATTCAGAACTAACCCGCATCAGTACCAAAGTAGAAAACTGTTATTTTGTTTGTGGGAAAAAAGCATACAAATGGCTACCTGAAAATTGGTCCGGCAGTTGTTTTTTGGGTTATCTGGTTCCAGCTATAAGGCATACTGCAGAATTACCTCTAGGTAAGATACGAAATGTAAGAGATGTAGCCCGAAAACCTGAAGATCCAATCGGAAAACCTGTAAATCCAATGGGAAAAATCGAAGCTGGTTGGAAGAACCATCATTCTGTGAAAGATAAAGAAAAATTGACTCATATGGACTTGAGTGACAGTGTTATATCCTGGGCTGGAATATTTCCAGCATATGGAGCAGTCAAATCGATCTGGGAGTTGAGAAAACTGTTGAAGCTTCTCGAAGTAATGAGTAACGCAACTCTTTCTGCTCTCAAACTAGTGACTGATGAACTAAATGCAATGAGAACTGTTGTGCTACAAAATCGAATGGCTCTTGATTAATGATCACCTAGAGGTAATACAGCAGGTATCGGCCATGACTGAACCAGGCCCAAACCCACTGACGAACTTTTTCCAGAGTCTGTTTGGTGGGTGGGGTTCTATCCTAATAAATGTTTTGATTGCTATTTGTGTTGGTCTGCTCCTATTAGGAGCATGTGTCTGTTGTGGAATCCCCTGTATGAAAAGATTAGTCAAAGATTTTGTTGATATATCTGTAACTGAAACTTTGTACCAAGACATTGGATTGGAACTATTGATTCCAGACGAAACTTGTTCCGAAATATAAACTAAATGACTTGCCTAGTTAAAAGTCCTCAAAGGAGAAGGCTAGGGGATGATATAACATTGTTTATGTTTCTGAATAGAATAAAAAGTATTAAAAGGGAGGAAAATGTTAGAAAAATATGTATTTGAACATGTATAAAGTGCTAGCTTAAAAGCAAATAGTATATAATGCATTTTATTCTATTTACAATATGGCAATAAGAATGATTTTACATGCAATTGCTTGAAGCTTTGGAGCTGCAGTGTATTTGAACTCTGACCCTGGCAGTAGCCAGCTCAGCAAGCTTATGTTTTTCACTAATGATTATCTGCTGGGTCAGGAAAATTAAATGTATAAAGCATTGAATATTCTTATTCCTTCCTCTGAAGATAATTGACCTTGTGAATGTATCAGAGATAAGACACAGCTGCTAAAGTAAAGTTGCAAGAAGATTGAACCAACTATTGTATTCAAGCAAGCCTGAGACCTTGGAAGAGTAACATTTACAGAAAGACATTATAACGAACCAGGTGCTTTGCAAGGCTGTATTATTCCCATGGGAAAACTTTTAAAATGTATAACATCAGCTTTTTCTTATGAATAGAATATTGTAGACCATAGTGATGTAGGTGCCCTGTGACTAACCACGTCAGTAAGGTGGGCACAGCTTGAATGTAAGACTATATAAAATTGTGTATTTCCTGCATCATGTCAGAAAAAACTCTGTACTTGTATGGTTTTTTGCCTCCTGGTGTACACTAGTAAACTTTTGCATCTGAGCCTCCTGTGTTGTTATCATTTGTTTTTATTTAACAATAAGACTAGTAAGACTTATGGTTCTGTAGTTTCCAGGGTATGTGGATGCAACAGATATGTGCAGAGGGATGGCAGTTGCTGCTCACCATTCATGAGGCACAAAGCATGTTTGGAGGCTATAGTTAAATAGCATTTCCATAGGACCTAGGTCATGTTTCAAGCAATTTGAATGGCATCCTCGGCTATTGTCTGGGCCGATTGACGCAGTGTTCTTGGCTTTAGAGAGTTGTTACACCAGATGCACGTGCGCTTCCTAGTCTGCTTATGCACACAATACATGCATAGGTGTTTAACAACATTAACAACATGTATATCATTCATGACAGAGTGGACTGTGCCAGAGATATATGCCATGCAGACAAGGCAACTAACCTGTATTGCCCATACTGTCACATACAAGTATGTCTGTGTCCCTTCTAACACCTCTTGCAGATATTACAGCATCAGAACAGAGTATGTGTTTGCCCTCATACAGCATGGATGTATCATAATAGTTGTCAAATTTGTGTGTGTGTGTGTGTGTGTGTGTGTGTGTGTGTGTGTGTGTGTGTGTGTGTGTGTGTGTGTGTGTGTGTGTGTGTGTGTGCAGTGTAATGGCTGCCAGTCCAGCTAGCTGGAATTGTGTAAATAATTCTGTGTTATTTGTGAATAGTAATATGGTTTGTATGCTTGTCTTACAAATGCAAGAAAATTATACGTTATGTTAAACTGTATGTTATGTGCTGAGCTTCAAGAATGTAACCACAGTGTACCCTACTGGAAAAAAACAGAGTTAATTTACAAACTCTAGGAAAATAAGTGAATTGTTTATGATGGTGTTTATCTAAGCTAGGAGACAGAATGTCTGCAGCTAGAAATTCTTTCTATTGTCTGGAAACAGAAATAATTACAGGTTTCAAAGGTAAAAGTGTGTAACTGTTTTATGACTTCCATTTCTGGGTGAACTTCTAAGAGATAATTATTTTTGACACAGAGGTGCTAAAATTTTAAGTTTCTGTTAGCCTGGAAGCTGAAGGCAGAGATGTCAGATAGTGATGTCATCCAGCTAACCCAGCAGTAATGTGTATTATTAATTTAAGAACTATCTCTTGGAGGAGGTCTGATTCTTTTGTATATATCATTGGGCCTAGAAACAGCCATTCAGCATTTGTATTTTGCCTGGCTCTGTAAGTAAGTCATTTAGGGCATAGCATCTCTTAGATATAGATAGGAATACAGTAAGGATTAGTTTAGATGCTTTCTGTATGTATGTGAGACTGTTCTGCAATGTTGTTTTAAAGTATTTCCTGTGATTATGAACTTTGTTGTCACTGTGTTGAGTTACTGAGTATTGTCTTGTGCTTTTATTATTTATTATTAAATATATCAAAAACGTTTAATTGTGGCTGGGTTGTTTAGAGATATTTAAGCTCTTAGAGTATTTGCATATGTATTTGGTGACACTGTACAGGTCAGTCTTAAATAGGCTTGCTGTTGGTCACACTTACCATTTGGATAATAGTAACATTACACAGTAGAATTGGTCACCTTTTGTAAGGGCCTTAGAGTAGCTGATATGAGTGGTTGGTGGCAGCTGGTGCTACCTCATAGTCTGGGTATAAGGGGGCATAGCTAGTGAACCTTTGCCAGCCTTCCACAAGAGTTTTTGTGTGTTTGAATATAAATCAAATCTCAAAGTGTGTGTGTGTGTGTGTGTGTGTGTGTGTGTGTGTGTGTGTGTGTGTGTGTGTGTGTGTGTGTGTGTCATCTACCTGGGCAGGGACACGAAGCACTGGTTGGACAGACAGACTGCTGGAGGTCTTGGCTTGACCCCTCAGCTGAGTTTTTAACTCTATAGCTGTGCCAGTGGGTAGTCTTATTGGGGATCTGGAAAAACAGGGAGAAACCAGCCCCAGACTGACTGTGATCTCTGTGTGCTCTTAAGGGAAATTGTACTTTACTGTGTGTACTTGTCATCCTCCCAATGTGCACGTCCCTCACTGGTGCTAGTAGTGAGGATTGAGGCTCTTTGATTACTGGGCCAGTGCTCGGTTGTCACATATTAATTGGTGGCAGTGGTGGGACACCCACATCTCATATTAATTGGTTGATAGTGGTGAGTTAGCCACATCACATATTAATTGGCTTGTAGTGGTGTGGATATTGAATTCCTGTAGCTTGTGTACAGTGATCACTGAAGGTGTTTGTTTTTTTTTACTCTAAGTAAGCCATGCAGTGAACATTCAAGTTCATATCACAATTGTTTTATTTCTTTTGTTAGCTTACTTAATCAGGGAGATCAAGAAAGCATGCCAGCAGAGGAGTATGGCAAACTGAGAAGGAGCCAGTTGGCAGAGATGTGCCAGGTTAAACTGACTAAGCCAGACATTATTGCAGCTTTAGTCACAGCTGCATCAGAGAATATCAACTAGGAGGACAATCAGACTGGCTGTGGAGATGTACAACTCTCAGAGAATGAACAGCTCAACTTTTCCACAGAGGACTTAAAAATTGATCTGGAGTTAAAGAGACTTGAGCTAAAGGCCAAGCATTTGGAAATAGAGGCAGCAGAGAGACTGAGGCATCTAGAGACTGAGGAAAATAAGAAACTGCAACATCAGAAGGCTGAAGAGAAGGAGAAGCAGAGACAACATGAAAAGGAAATGCTGACTCTTCACCAGAGTCATGGAGGTAATAGGGAAGGGAGTAACTGAACCTGAGAAGCAACAAAGGTCATTAAATTCCTTCCACAATTTACAGAGGGGGGGATAATTTTAATAATTTCATTCATATGTTTGAGAGGTTATGTAAACAGTATGATGTTGACCAAGGGCTCTGGGTATGGTTCCTGACCCCCTTACTCCATGGTAAAGCTGTTACTGTTCTTTCCAAACTGTCTGATAGTGACTGCTTAAATTATAATGTTGTAAAGAATTGTTTGCTAGAATTGTTTAAGTTAACACCTGAAGCTTATAGGAAAATGTTTTGTGACCATAGATGCAAGGCAAATGAAAGTGTGTGTGTGTGTGTGAATGTGTTGCGGAACTAAGCACTTATTTTCATAGGTGGGTAAGTGGATGTCAGGTCACCACATTTGAAGTGCTGGTAGACCTTTTGCTGAGGGAACAAGGCCTTAGCACTTTGCCTAAGGACATGAGGATCTGGTTAGCTGATAGAGAATGTGCTGCTGCAGATGAGTTGGGGAAGAAAGGAGACCTATACCTAGCAAGCAGGGCATCACTGCACAGGAAAAGGACACCCAGTGCTGCTCATGGGGTCTAAGGGCACCAATGGTGGGAAGCCCAGACTGCCCCAACATAGTCTATCAATAGCAGAGGAAGCCACTAGTCCAGGTACATGTCTAGGACCTAGGCTTAAATGTTTTAAATGCAACATGTGGGGCCATTTAGCATATAGATGTCCACGGGGCAAGGTGGGGAACAAAAAGTGGGAGGGCCAGTAAGTGGGAATGAAAAAATGCCAACAGTAGGTTATTTTAAGACAACAAGGGTACCAAACTACCACCATGGAGATGTCCTGATAGAGAATGATTTTGGTAACGCAGTACCATGTGTTCCTGCAGTTACATGCAGTCAGGCTTAGAGACAAGCATATGGGTCTGGTAGACAGACCACCCACTTGCAGCCAAGACTGGTGAGGTGGTTATTTCACAGAGGAAGCTACTGTGTAGCAATGAGACTGAAGGTGAGCCACAGCTGCTTGTGGGTACTGATGTTCCCTTGGACAGAGTGACTGCAAGGGCAGAAGTGAGTAGTAGTACCCAGGCTGACAGTGAGGCACTGCTGTCAGAGGATACCAGGCTATCTGTGAATGGGGACCTGGGAAGGGTTACAAGGAGAGAGTTGAGGCAGGCTCAGCTCTCAGACCCTACATTACAAGGCATGAAGGAGGTAGCTAGTTAGGCACCTGATTCTCAAGGAAAAGGGGAATCTGTATACTGGGACAGAGGGTTACTGTATAGAGATTGGACCCCTGAGGGAGGGCTATATGGTGAGAGAATACAGCAGTTGGTAGTGCCCAGACCCTAGCATCTGGCACTTCTAGCCATAGCCCATGGAATTCCCTTTGCAGATCATATGGGCATAACATGTGCAAAGAGACATATAATGCAGAACTTCTATTGGCCTGGATTTCCAGAGATGTAACAGGGTACTGCAGGACCTGTGAGCAGTGCCAAAAGGTAGGCAAGGCAGACGACAAGGTGATAGTTCCTTTGATACCTTTGCATGTGATTGAGGAGCCATTTCAGAAGGTAGCTATGGATATTGTGGGGAATACGAGTACCCCAAGTTCCACAGGGAGATAGTATATCCTAGTGGTAGTAGATTATGCTACCAGATACCCTGAGGCAGAAAAGAGAGCGAATGCTTTGTTAGAAATTTGCAGCAGGGTAGGTTTCCCAAAAGAAATACTGACTGACAGAGGTGCCAATTTCATGTCAGACCTGCTGGCTTGTCTGTATAAGTTCTGTGGGGTGAATCCCCTAAAGACCACCCCTACCATACCCAGACTAATGGTCTTGTTGAGAGGTTAAACTCTGCATTCAAGACCATGCTATGGGCATTGCAGAGCAGTTTAAGAGGGAGAGGGACAAATATTTAACCCATATGTTGTTTGCTTACAGAGAGGTTCCCCAAAAATCTACAGGTTTTTCACCCTTTGGGTTGCTGTATTGGTATAGGGTGAGTGGGCCACGAGATTTAATTCAAGATGAGTGGGAAGGTGAGTGTGACTCTCACAAAGAGACTGTTGTGACATATGTCCTAAACCTCAGTACAAGGCTCAGGGAACTCGTGGGCTTGGCCCAGGAGAACATGGCAGAAGCCCAGTAGCAGAAAAAGGTCTGGTATGACAGGAATACTTGAGCTAGAGAGTATGCTTTAGGGCAGCAGGTAATAGTTCTCATTCCTGTCAGACACAACAAGCTTCAGTCAGACTATAAGGTGGTAAGGAAGGTTAGTGATGTTAACTACATGGTGGAACTGCAAGGTAGGAGACAGGGGCACAAATTGTACCATGTTAACATGATGAAACCTAATCATGATAGGGAGGCCCTTGTGCTGAGTATTTGCAGTGGATTGCAGGAGGAGTCTAAGGGAGATCTGGTGACTGATCTCCTCAGTGAGGCTCAGACTGACACCTCAGTGGAAGGGATACCAATGTCTCAGCAGCTATCTCCTACCCAGGTTCAAGAAATCTGAGTAGTGTTACAGGAGTTTGAAGACCTGTTCACTGGGAAACCAGGGTGCACCCACTTGGTGCAGCACCATGTGGCTACAAGGCCCCAAAGGCCTATTAGGCAGGCCCCTTATAGGGTGCCTGAGAGAGTCAAACAGACTTTGAGGGAGGAGATACAGGAAATTATGGATACAGGGGTAATTCAAGAGTCCAACAGACCCTGGACCTCCCCAGTGGTGCTGATACCAAAAAAGGATGGCAGCACCAGGTTCTGTGTGGACTACAGGATATTAAATAGTCACACAGAGTCAGATGTTTGCCCCATGCCTAGGACAAATGAAGCCCTAGAGCAGCTGGGTGGGGCTAAGTATCTTACAACCATTGATCTTACCAACGGTTACTGGCAGGTGTCTTTGACTCCCAGTGCTAGACAGAGGTCAGCCTTTGTGACTTACTTTGGCTTGTATGAGTTCACAATGTTGCCCTTTGGGATGAAAAATGGCCCAGCAACTTTCCGGAGTCTGATAGATCATATCATAACAGGAGCAGGATGGTTTTCCCTTACTTACCTAGATGATATTGCCATCTACAGACATTCCTGGTAAGAGCACCTTTAACATGTCAGGGATGTGCTGGGCAGATTACAGAAGGAAGGGTTGACCATTAAGCTGAGCAAATGTCAGGTGGGCATTGCAGAGGTCTCCTACCTGGGACATAGATTAGGAAGTGGTAAGATCAGGCCATATCCTGCCAAAGTGGAAGCCATTCAGGCATGGCCTGCACCTGTTACCAAAAAGTAAGTGAGGGCATTCTTAGGGACAGGAGGGTACTACAGAAAGTTCGTCCCCAGTTATTAGTACCATAGCTGCTCCTTACACAGACCTGACAAGGAAAAATAGGCCACATAAAGTAGTATGGACCACAGCATGTGAGCGGGCATTCCAGAAGCTTAAAGAAGTTTTGGGAGGACCCCTTGTGTTAGCCAGTACAGATTACAGCAAATAATTTGTTGTGCAGGTGGATGCTTCAAACCATGGGGTGGGGGCTGTACTTAGCCAAATTTCTTCAGAGGGAGAGGAGCACCCAGTGGTTTATCTTAGTTGTAAACTGTAACCCAGGGAGGAATGCTATGTAGAAAAGGAATGTCTAGCCATAGTTTGGGCAGTGCAGAAACTTCAGCCTTATCTGCATGGAAGAAAATTCACTGTAGTTGCAGATCATGATTACATTGAGCCAGCCAGCAAAATGCCAAGTTGCTAAGATGGAGCCTAGGGTTGCAAGCATATGATATGTCAGTGCAGCACCGCAGTGGGATAGAAATACCAATGCAGATGGGCTGTCAAGACAGGGCATGGGGTAAAGTATACTTAGATAGACCTAACCACTCAAGCAACATTTCTCAAGCATCATTAGCTTGAGTTCTCGGGGGGGGGGATGTTAAAAACTGAAAAGCTGCCAGCCCAGCTAGATAGAATTTTGTAGATAATTATATGTTATTGTAAATTTTAATATAATCCACGGGTTGTCTTACAAATGTAAAAAAAAACTAAATGTAAGAAAAACTGTGTTATATGTTCTGAACTTCAAAAATGTAAGCACAGTGCACCCTGCAGGAAGAAAGCTGATAAAGTAAATCATTTTATAACTGTTTGATCTCAAAGCTCAAAGACAGGATGACTGGACTAACAAATTATTTCTACTGTTTTGAGACCAGAGTTAATTGCTAGATTTTACATGTATAATATATTTTATTGCTGTGTCTTCCTGACCATGGGCAAGCTTACTAGGAAATGTAAATGTAGAGTTTCTGGTAGCCTGGGAACCAGAGAAGTATCACAAATGATGTAATCTAAAATAATTCAGCAGTAATGTTTTTTTCAATTTAAGAGATCTCAGAGAGAAAGATATAGCATTTTGCTTTTGTCTTCAGAACTGACATCACCAGCACTTGCTTTTCTTTGTATGTAAGTAGGATCTTAGACTTTAGTATTTCTCTTAGAAATAGATAGAAAATAGTAAGATTAGACTACCTGCTTTTTATATTTGTCAGATTATTCTACAGTATTATTTTAAGCATTTTCCTGTGATCTCTGAACTCTTGACTAGCATTGTGTTGAATTGAGAAGATTTGTCATGTGTTTTTGTTATTTATTATTAAATATTTTTAAACCTTTCAACTGTGGCTGTTTTGTGTAGAGGTAATTTAAGCTCTAGAGTACTTGCATATATTTAGCGATACTGTACTAAGCCACTCCAATAACCTTAAACGTTTTGGCCACACTTACTATTTGGATAATAGTATTGCCCAGTAAAATAGGACACCCTTTGGTAATGGCTTTATTAGTAGCTGATATTAGTGGTTGGTAGCAGTAATTACTACCTTATAGTCTGGGCCAAAAGGGGGCACAGTTGGAGAGCCTATATAAATCAAATCTTAAAGAGTATGTGTGTCAGCTACTTGGGCAGGGACACGAAACACTGGTTGGACAAAGAGGGTGCTGGTGATTTCAGCTTGACTACTAGGCTGAGATCTGGACCCTATAGCTGTGCCAGTTGGGAGTCTTATTGGGGATCTGGAGAGAAAGGGAGAAACCAGCCCCAGAGTGACTGTGATCTCTGTGTGCTCTTAAGAGAAAATTGTACTTTACTCTGTGTTTATTTCTTATCCTTCCTAATGTGCATGCCCCTCACTGGTGTTAGTGGTGAGGATTGAGGCTCCTTGATTACTGGGCCAGTGCTCAGGGGTCACACCTTTTACAGATCATTAACACACCTTCAGTACAGTATGCCAGGAATGAGATATCACAATACTCTGGACCATATACTTCACATTCATACCACTCAACTGTCCAGATATTCCCAGGATGACCAGATTTTTCCCTTATCAAATATGTGTCTTTCTACCATATCACTAGGATGATGTCTGGACTGATGTGACTCAATAATACATACATTTGACTACATACTTCTCAGCTATCCTGATCTGTGCAAAATGTGCAGTTTTTGTCTCATATTTGTGATATGTTCCTCATAACATTTTTCCTGGCAAATCATTGTCATGTCATTGTAGAGTACAGTCAGAAACTGATGACTGACTTTTGAGTTTCAACCTTCATGCTCTTCAGAAAGTTCATGTTAATGTGCATGCAACCTACATATTTTATCACCTTCCTAGGTATGGAACTGCAATATTAAACATCTGCCCCTATTTCTGGCCTTTTGTCCCACCATTTTTTTTTTGCTTTGTCCACATTTCTCGCTCTAAGAGGTTGAGAGTGTTACATTCTAACACAATTCTATGTGCCATCTATGTCAAATATTGCCCCTATTGCTGGTTATTTGTCCTCTCTTTAAGTTGGCCACTGTGCAGATGTGTTGTGGTGAGAGAATAGCATGTATTTGTAAAGCCCTGGTGATCATTGAGACATTCTGTGCAAATCCACGCACCATAGGTGTTCTTCTTTACCCAGAATTGTTATCCACGTGAAACCTAGCTGAGACACACGATGCCTCATTAATATGCATTGTGTGCAGACATACAACATGCACTGTCACACTAACACATAAACTCCATGTAGGCTCTGAGCAAAGCCTACATGGAGTTTATTGAATCCCCCTGTGCATGTGCATCCTGATTTCTGAGGCATTAGCATATTATATTTTTTAGACAATAAGTATGAATGTCTAATGAGTGGAAATACAGACCAGCTGTAATTCTCAACAATTTACCAGAAAAGCAAACAATTTACGAGGGACAGGAGAATAACACTCTTCTCCATCTCTCATAAGGACATCTTCAGGCAAAAATCCATTAATTCCCACCACATATTTAAATCCCCAGTACTCAGACATCATCCTCAAATTCAGCTAATCAGAACATGCTAAATAAAATATAACCTACATAATTAATAAAACAGTAAAATTCTTTTTAAGCATCTATGTTCTGTTTTAATTCTGGTTTAGTCATACTAACTTCATTTAATTCTGCAGGCAAACATGTAATTATACACAATTGTCATTTAATTTAATTTTTGTGATAACTAATTTTTTACCACCACAATCAGTCATTACTGACCTTATCAATTGCCCTAAAACTAAATATTCAGAAATGAACATATTTCTGTAGCAAGTATTATAATTGCTGCTTGTCAAAATAGCATATAAATGGTCATTCAATCATTTGTCTGAAACCCTGTTTTAAAAGAACTTTCATCTGTGGTCCAACTCCATCCTTTATTGTTTTATTAGTCCTTAGAAGATAGATGGATTGCACATATAATACCATTTTGAGAACATACAACTTCCACTGGGGTATGTAAAAGGAGATCCTAGTATGAAGTCCTCAACTTCATACCAGCAAATGGACATGGACTGTATTATGAGTGGCCTGCTACCCAGGTTTATGGACCAGAGTATTCTGGAGTGTACAGTTAACAATATATACACCTACCAACTAAATGACCCTGTGGAATGTCTTCACATGTGAAATTTTGGTATGGGGTACACATGTAGCAAATGTTGGATACATGGGATTTGACTGGACATCACAGAGACTCATTGTATATTTTACCATGTGCTCTCCACATCACCTGTCAGTTGATGGAGTGGAAGCCATTCCAGTCGATATAGCTCACACTATGTGGAACAGGTGGACCCCTGACAACAATAATAGTGCAGACAATGGCCCTCAGGAGCTCAAAGAAATTGGTTATGACCTACAGTGCCTGCATAACCTGCTGTCTATAAAAATTAAATATACTTCTCCAAATGCTGCAGCTTCATATAAAAATGGCACACCTGTAAAACTCCTCATATGCACTGTGTCAGATGTTGAAAGGCCCCCATAGCCCCCATAGCAAGGACAGTTAATGCTGCCTAAAGTTCCACATCCATTGGGAGATGAAGTCTGCACATCCCCTTTGACACCATATGAGGGCAGCACATGTCTGCCAGCACCAATGTTATGTTTTTGTTCACATGATATTATCAAAAAATGACTCATGGTGATGATGGAGTATCAGCCAGAGGGAGAATTATGTGACACAAAGGATGATGAATTAAAACATCACAGACACTGACTCCAAAGGCAGACAGTAACACATGCTGACCATTTAAACCAGATATTCCATCTAGCATCTTAACAGGGGCAATATACTGTATCTGTGCACAGAAAATTGTGATTTTTTTGTAAAAGCTGATCACCATGAATGAATTACTAGTTTTATACATTTATGAGATGCACTACCATGACTGTTTCATCATTTACATATGTGATCTCATTACAGACCATTTGCATGTTATGCTAACCCCCATCAAACTGGCTGTGTTTCTGATTCACTGTCTTCTTGGACAACACAACTCACCACATCATTTTACTTAGTGCAGTCTCTACTATGTGTGTCTGCATACCCCACTGTACCTTTTGAATGATTTTTTTTTTCATTTCTTCTTTGTCTAGTAATGTAGACAGCAAGGAACATTGCTTGCATATGAAATCAATCTCATGCCTCCAACAATATTGCTATAGCTCTCATCATGAACACAGGAAGTGAAACATATACACTAGCACTTTAACATGAAATATTTAATAAAATGAATTGCAACATTCAAAATGGATGCATACAAGTCTATCTGATATACAAACAAATAAATGGAAAGTTGCTAGAACAAAACCATGTAAAGCAGAGTGTATAGAAATTGTAGAATTGAAAACTGACTAACTTCCTTTTTGTGTTATTAACAGCATATATAGCATTAAGGGAACTAATTTATCTTTACTGAGAGAGAAATGTTAAATAAATGTTTCATTTAGAGTCAAAGAGCACTACACTTAAACTGGCAGAATAGAAATGGCGCGATGGATCTTAAGATGTGCTGTACTATGAAGAGTAGGAAATATCTCACATCTGCTCATTTCTGAAAACACGTAAATATTTAATTCACAAAGATTCCAATACCAATGAGTTTGTGTATTAATCTGCTCTGACCAGAAGAAAACTTCCTATGAATATTTAACAATTCCACAAAGTAAGATATTTACTGCCTGCAAATTATAATATATTACAGAACAAATATGCAATATGTATAATTTGAACTAAATATATCCATTTGTTTCCTTTTTTAAACTATAATGAACAATTGTTCATTCCAAGAATGTGATAAATTGTATCTTCATTCAAAAGATCTGCCTATGAATTTTCATAACTGATAATAAAATGTTTGAGGCTTTGGTAATTCATACCGATTATGATGGCACTCTTTCTTCATGGTTCTGTGATTTGTATACTGTGCTGTTAAGGTACAGTGATAAAAGTGCAAATGGATAGTTTTCTATAAAAAGACAGTGACCATAATATTTAATGCTTACAGTAAGACTTAGATCCAAGTGATTGTTACAGTCTCACAGCAAATGTTATATTCAGGACTGTGTTTTAATTCTAGTAGAATATATGCCACATCTGAGCTGATTATAGTTGTCATCAGATAGCAGTGTGAAAAAACATACCATACTGTAGTCAGGAAATACATTACAGATACACTATTTTGCTGAGATTTTTATCAGGATCATGTGTCTACTGGAAATAAAGTATATTGAGAATAAAGACTGTTTAGTTAATGCATCATGCCTTGATAAGATCAGTGGAAAATAAATTATAAAATGGATCCTGACTTAGTAAAGCTCATACCAGTTTACTGAGAGAAAAAGTGTCTTCTTTTGTAACGTTACTTCCTTCTGGTTTTTGTCTTTTCCTTGTTTCCTGTTTTCTTGACTGATCTCCAAATGAACTGTTAATTAGATTGCATACAACTGTGCTTTAAATGAATTATGTTATATGAAGTAAGAAAGTGAGATTGTACTTAAAATAAGTGGATTTTGCATTAATCATTTGACTATATCAGGAATATACAGCACATTATTTAACAGGGATATCTGTTGAAGCATGTACATGCATACATATGCGCACGCACACACACACACACACACACACACACACACACACACACACACACACACACACACACACACACACACACACACACACAATGCATGTAATCACAAACTTATGCCCAACTAATACTGAAAATACTGGTCTACATTTACCATAAAATATCCTGACAATGCTAATTATATAATTAACAAAAAAGTTTCTCTTCTTCATAGTCTAAAATACATATTTAGGAATTGTTAAATCAGAGTAAACCATAAAACATGCCATTACTTGCAGGTCCCCAACTGTGCCAATGCCTTAAAATGCTATACGATGTCTAGCAAATACGAACAAGACCCAAGTGGCTGCTATATTCGCCAGCCAAAACAGCCCTTAAGCTGTAGTAAAATAATTGAGTCTCACAACTGACATCTATAAAATTAATCAATCAATCATACTATAGTTTAATTCAGATTCATCATTTCCACATGACTAAACTCAATTTTCAAATGCAAAAAAATGTCACTTTTAGCTCGGTGGCTTATTAAAAAAGAAGTTATACACTCATCATAACGTTCCATCTGAGTAATTGTACTTCATTTGTCTTCAACCTGTGGGTTATGGATCTGACTCAGATTTGAGCCGGCAAATTCACTAGCATCTGCTCCGAGCTCCAAGCTCCTCCCCCTACCCATAATACACTACCACCACCTTCTTTCCCTCAGATCGAGTTTGCTGCCCATAATAACCCAGAACCCAAGCCAACAAAAACTCATCACATCAACTTTCCCAACTAAGCCACAAAGGCTTACACTCCTACATACTAAGCCAGCAGGTTGGGTGGAAGGAGGGGGGGGGGGGTTGAAGACAAATGAAGTACAACTACTCAGATGGAACTTTATGGTGAGTACATAACTTCTTTATTTGAAGTAGTTTACTTCGTTTGGACTTCAACCTGTGGGACAGAGTCCCCAGCTATCTATACCCTAGGGTGACCCTTATGAAAGGATATTCCAAAGCAGAGTGGAGCCAAAGGATGCCCGGCCTCTGGATAACTAATCAAACTTATAGTGGGAAATAAAAGTACGAGATGAGGACCAAGTAACCGCAGAACAGATATCATCCAAGGTTACTCTAGACCAGAAGGCTGCAGAAGTAGCCATGAACCTGGTGAAATGGGCTCTAACCTGACCCGGGAGAGGCAAGCCCTCATCTTTGCACACTTGAGAAATACAGAGAGAAATCTATTTAGCAATGGTCACCTTGGAAATGGGTTTACCCAAAAATGGTTTAGAGAAAGACACAAACAACTGATCAGCCTTTCAGAAAGACTTGGTTCTGTGTAAGTAAAAGCATAATTGTCTATGAACATCTAACAAATGCAACTTGTATTCACCTTTATTTTTGAAATTCGGGAAGAAAACAGGTAAATTGATATTCTGATTTATGTTTGTCTCAGAGGCCACTTTGGAAAGAAAAGAGGGGTTGGTACGAAGAGAGACCCAGTCCTTGTGGAAAACCATGTACGGAACCTTGACAGACAATGCCTGGAGTTCTGAGACCCTCCTAGCCGAGGTGATAGCCACTAAAAAAGCTGTTTTCCAGGATAGAAATTTGAGGTCTCCTATTGCAGCTAGTTCGAAAGGAGGAGCAACTAAAGCATGTAGCATCAAGGTAAGGCCCCATGGAGGAGTGGGATCCTTAACTGGAGGAAGTAAGAGAAAGGTACCATTGATAAAGGCTTTGCACAATCTGGAAGAAGCCAAACACATCATATTTTCACCAACGTGAAAGTTGGAAATGGCCGGAAGTTGTACCTTTATTATAGATGAGCTGGCCACTTGTTGAAAGATGTCTGCCACAAATTCAAGAATGGCTGGAATTGGAGCTGAGAAGGATCCAAATTTCTCTGAGAAGCCCAGATGGAAAAGCATTTCCATTTGCTACTGTAGATTTTTCTGGTGGAGGATTTAAGAGCTGCCACCAGGATAGACTTAACAGAAGAAGACAACACAGGAGTCCTGGCAATTAGGGGAACTGGAGCAGCCAAGCTGTAAGCTTCAGACTGTCCAGGTTCGGATGAGGGACCCCTTATGGGTGACATATGAGATCCAGGCAGGGATCCATGATCCAAGGAGGAACTAGAAGATGAGACCAGATGAAGAGTAACCAAACCTTGTGAGGCCAAAAAGGGACAATGAGGGTGACTTTGCTCCCTAGTCGACGAGCTTTCTTTAAAAACTTTAGAATAAGAGGTAATGGAGGATAAGCATACAGAAAACTGGGAGGCCAAGTATGGACTAGAGCATCTCTGGTGGTTTCCCTCTGTGGGGGGTTCAGAGTGAAGAACTCACTGCACTTCGTGTTGGAAGGAGATGCTAAGAGATTGCAGCAAGGCTGACCCCACTTTAAAAAGATCTGTTCTGCTACTGAAGGATTTAGAGACCACTCGTAAGGCACCAGGATAGAAAGGCTAAGCTTGACCACCAGAATGTTGGAGCATCCCGGAAAGTGCATTTCTACCAGAAAAATGACTGGTGGAGATCACCCATTCCCAAAATCTCATGGCTACACGACACAGGGAGGTAAAGTCTGGTCCCTCCCTGTTTGTTGATGTACCAGACCACTGACATTGTCTGACTGAATTGCAATTGTTCCCAGAGAAAGAGAGGCACGATGGGCCTACAACACAAAAGGACCCGCTCTCATCTCTAGAACATTGATATGCAAACTGGTCTCAGTTGGGGACCACATGCCTTGGACTGTCCATCCCAAGCAATGCCCGCACCCTAGCTGGGAGGTGTTTGTGGACACTGTGGCTTGAACTGAGGTTGCAATAAATGAGCGTCCTTTGAGAATGTCCACAGAGTGCATCCACCACAGAAGGGACACCCTGCAGGCCTTGTTTATATGTATCGAATGACTCAATGGAAGATCCAGCAATGATCACTGTATAACAAGAATCTACTATAGAACTCGCATATGCAAATGAGCATACGGAAGAAGTATAATCATGGCCACCATAGAGCTGAGTCAACACTGCCTCTGCTGGAAGTCGATATGAGTGAGCATAGCAGTGACATGCACTCGCAGATTTCGAATTCCCTCTGGTGTCAGGAAGACATTTGTCTGCAAGGTGTCTATCCATACTCTGATAAGCTCTATGACTTGGACAGGGTGTAGGCAAGATTTGGCAATGTTGACTGTAATACCTAGATGATCCGCTAGGTGTAGGGAATAGTCACTGGCCTGACAAAGTAGATGCTTGGTGGATGCAGCAAGGAGCCAATCGTCCAGGCACGGGAAGACCCAAATCTCCTATAGCCTCAAGTGAGCTGCTACTACTGTCATAACCTTGGTGAACACCTAGGGGGCTGTGGTGAGACCAAAGGGTAGAACTCAAAACTGATAATGATTGGCCCTTAGCCAGAAGCAAAGGAACCTCCTGGAGTTTCTGTGTATCTTTATGTGGTAGTAAGCATCCTGGAGGTTTAACGAGCATATCCAGTCCACCTTTTGCAATTAAGGAAGGATGGACTGTAACATGATCATCCGGAACTTTTCTTTGGCAATGGACAGGTTCAGAGTTGACAGGTCCAGAATGGACCTGAGGTCCCCCATCTTTTTTGGCACCAGAAAGAACCTGGAATAGATGCCCGATCTGGACTGATCTCAGAGGACAGGTTTGATGGCTCTTTTCTTTAGCAGCTCGATTATCTCTAGTGCTGCCACCTCCCTTAGCATGGGTGGTATGTCCAGAAGGTGTTTGGATGGTATGGGGGAGCCACAAAGGGGATTGTATAACCTCTGTATATGATTCGTAGCACCCAACGGTCTGATGACATGAACTCCCATGCCATCAGGTGCAATGACAGGCGACCCCCAACTGCCTCCAGAGCAGAGCAGTCTGGCAACCCCTCAGGGTTAATGCATGGGCTTGTCCAAGAAAGGTTCTCAAGACTCAAAATTCCTCAGACCCCCTCTGCCCCTGGGGTGACATCTGTCCTGATCCTCTCTGCCTCTAGGGGAAGACGAGTCCTGATCGTCCCAGGAATACTGAGACTTCCGAAGCCACATCTTCTTTTGCCCTTGCTGATTCTGAGAAAAGGATCTTTGAGGGATCGAGAAGTGGATCCCGATGGTAGACAGTGTCTTCCCATCCTTCTCGCTTTGGACCAACGTGTCATGGACGGTCTTACCAAAGAGTGAAGAGCCATCGTAAGGGGCATTCGCAAATGACACATAGAAGGGCTCCAAAAACTGATGCAATCTAAACCAGGCGTGATGCCTAAAGGCAATGCCGGACCCAGTCACCCTAGCTGCTCCCTCAGTGGCATGTGAGAGAAGGTGCATGAACATTTTTTATACCGCTTTGAGGGTGGCCATCCTTGTGGAAAATGTGTTTTATCCTCCTGTGATGTGGACCCAGGGGGCAACACATCGAGTTCCTTAACAAGGTCACGCTGCAGTCAAATAATGTGGGCCAAGTAGTTCAGCTCCCTTATAGAAAAGGTTGCTGATGCATACGTATGCTTCCCTAGGTGGTACATCAACCTGGACTCTCGGTCAGGGGGATGGACCAAGGAACTTTCTTGAGCCAGTTCCTTCTTGGTGGCTGCTGCTACCACCATAGCATCTACAGGGGACCCTTTGTTCCATGCAGGTCTGTCAGAAGGGGGACTTAGAATTTTGTCAGGGTGCTTCAGAATAGGCTCCACGGTGTCTGGATACTTCCAAGCCCACAAAATATCTAAATCCACCAGTGGGTCCATGGGGTGTACACCCAGGAAGTAGACAGGCCCATGCTGAAGGCCTCTAGGATCACCAACTCGTCCGAGGAAGGTTTTGGAGGCGGACCATCCTCCCCACTGACGTAAACCTTCCATGATGTCTTCAAAGGAGACATCCTTGGGAGGTGATCTGGGAGAACCTTATCCTTCCTCCAAGTCAGTGTCCTCAGTGAGGGACTCCAGGGAGGAGTCCAAGTGCCTCCTCTTGCATGTATGCTTGCGAGGGACCTCTCTGGTGGGGCTCTCCGGGGAGGGCTTGCAAGCCTCCTGATGTTCCTCAAGGAAAACCGTCTTGGGCACTTTGGGCATGGACTGTCCCTGTGGTAAAATAACAGGAGTTGCACCAGAAGCAGGGAGAGTCCAGGCGGAATCTGAAGAAATGATCAGGGGTCTCAATCCAATGGAGAGGACCCTTTCCACTGCATTGACTGCCAAAGGAGAGCGAGCCACCTGGGACTCCAGCATGGTAGCTGCTCTCCCTAGGTCCGACAAGTGGATCGGAGCCAGTCCTGAAGGAGATGGGGCACCGAGGGGATGGCCTGGAGCTGACAAAGTCAGAGCCGATGGAAAAACTTCCACCCCCTCGGATCCGATGCCTAATCTATGGCTCAACTATCTCAAGCCACCCGCCATGCATCGAGGAAGCAAGTACCATTGGCACCGACACCTTGACTCCAAACATCCTCGGATCCAAATATTCTAAACTGGAGGGTCGGATTGGAAAAGGAGAAATTGGTGAAAGGAAGGGAAGCAAGCTACCTCCTCTGGAGGGAGAGGGAGCTGGCAGGACTCCCATCTGGCTCTGCATCCGAATAAACCTCCTCATCATTTTATTCATGTCTTATTCCAAGAGGCTATTAGCGGATTGCGATGAGGAGACAGAAAGCAACCTAGCCGGCTGGTGTACCGACGCTCTGGAGGAAGACCTAAGCTCCTCTGGCTCCAGAGAAAAACATGAAGATTGGAGCCGAGGGGAGATAGGCTTAGTAACAACAAGAACCTTAGGAGGAGGCCCTGCTGGGTTGGAACGATCCGGGAACCTCTTCCTGTGCCTGTGAGATTTGTGCTCTCTCTCGGGTTTCTTCAGGTGAACAGAATCCCCTTCCCCAGGCCTAGAAGAGAGAGTTTGACTCCTGGCCTGGAAAGGAGAGACAGAGAGAGAAGGAGTGACAGATACCCAATGAGTGGTCACAGCCAATGACCGCCGAAGTAGACGAAGTGGCTGCCTCAGAAGCAGGGAGAAGGCTCTTCATAATAAGCTTTGCCCTGTGGTCCATCAGGGCTCGTGGGTTAAAGCCCATGCAAATACTACACTATGAAGATAAGTGAGACACACCCAAACAGACAATGCACAGAGTGTGGCCATCAGCAAGCAACAACTTGTGGCCACACTCTGTGCATTTTCTAAACACTTGTTTAGGCTGATCAGCCATTATCAGATAACAATTGCCTAAGACTACCTAGTAGGCCACACACACACACACACACACACACACACACACACACACACACACACACACACACACACACACACACACACACACACACACACACACACACACACACACATACACACACACGGAGAGGGAGGAATTACTTTTTTCAAAACTTTTTAAACTTTTTAAACTTGAAAAACACGACACACCAGCGAGGGGGGTGGAGGAGGAACTACACTAACTCACCTAACATACTTTAACTGCAAAAGCATGGTGAAATAAAATCAAAGTACTCACAATACCCGGAGCTTGTAGATCATGCTGCAATCGCAAACACGGCTAATGAGATCTGGGGGAAGGAAGGTAGTGGTATGTATTATAGGTAGGGGAGGAGCTTGGAGTTGGTGCAGATGCTTGTGAATTTGCTGGCTAGGATCCGAGTTGGATCCATAACCCACAGGTTGAAGACCAAATGCAGTAAACTACTTCAGATATTCTGTTAAACTTCTTATCCCCTATTTAAAAAGCTACTGCAGCTGTTTCAGCTATTTTCAGCTTCAGCTGTTTTTGGCTGAACACTATAGTTTCAGATAGCAAAGTTGGATGATACTCTGCAAAGCATTCACAGCTTGGCAGTGTTTTACTGTATCGAGGCCCCCTCAAACTACCTAGTTTAACTTAAAGACTGTGAATATGTCATCAGGGATGTTGCACTGACATGTGTCAGTCTTCCAAGGGAAAAACAGCAGTAAACTGTGCATATTTAATATGTTTGATTTAACATGAATATCAAAACGCCAAATAGGCAACCGTTTAAGCTAGTACACACACACAAACACACACACATGCACACACACGCACACACACACACACACACACACACACACACACACACACACACACACACACACACACACACACACACACACACACACACACATACACACACACACACACAGTACAAGGTTTGATTGTGACCTCAAGATATTGGCTTGGCTTAAAATGACCCTTCAGGGCAGTTAGCATAGCAATCACCTATGCACCTATTGGGAAATAACTATAAATACACATGATAAATATTTTATGCCTGTGTTCCAGTATAACTTTGGGTTGGGGTTGACATAACAATTAAGGTGTTTATTTTTAAGACACAAGGTATAGAGTTTGATTCTCACCTTTGGAGAAATTGGCTAGGCTTAAAATGGCCCACAAGGGTAGCTACCCTAGTACCTACCTATGAACACACACACAAACACACACACACACACACACACACACACACACACACACACACACACACACACACACACATACACACACACACACACACACACACACACACACACACATGAAATAAAAGAACATTTTTAATTGATTCACTACAATCACTAGTCTGTTCTGCAGTAGACCAGGGTAGGAAAGTACTGTTGGATTATCTAAACTAAGCTTCGTACCATTCAGCTGTGACAATAAACCAAAGCAAATTCTCTATAGTGCATCCAGTGCCCCTGTTTGATATAACCCACATTACAAAAAAAAAAAAAAAAACATCTATGGTACTTGGAAAAAATAACAAATCTTCATCCCGTGCCACATACCTTCAACATAACAGTGACCACTCAGTCTATTCATTAAAAGTACTGAACCAGTACCAAAGTTGCTTGGTATGGTAGATTGCACTCACATCACTATAAGGGCCAATCTGGAGCCCGGGATGAGAGATAAAACAACAGGAAAGGTTATCATTGTATCAGTTGCAATATAGTGTTTGATGCATTTGGCTACAATACAAATGCACCATCCCACCATCCTGTCCGTACCCATTATTCCTACATATGGCACACACTGTGCCATCACTTCCTGCATGGCAGGGCTCCTCATCGTTACCTAGAAGGCAAGTGCACACTATTATAATTTTGCTACCCAGAGTTCTTTCTGTATCTATGTAATGAAATAGGTAGTGATGCCCCTTACTTATGCTCCCCCTCCATGTTCGGTTTTCCAGGTGATGCAGCCTAACCACTCAAACCTTGGGTAATGACATCAGCCCATAACCAGCAGACATTTACAAAGGAGTGCTTTAACACCACCATGCTTTTAGGCATGAAGAGTCACTGAGCGAATGTTTAGACAGCTGAAATCCTGTTTCTGTTATCAGAACAAGTCATGGGGAAGCCTCTATATGATAATGCTACTGTGTGCTGAATATCTATGGTCCGCTGCATTCTGCATAACATGATTATGTACTATTCTGGTGCACACCTGCCACGTCCAGTGACCATTAGTGGCAGTGCAGCATCCTCTATCATTCATCTCACCAATGATGACAGCAGTGGTGGCCTGCCAATGGCAACAGCACAACAACCACTTCAGTAGGCACATGGCAGTGGACATAAAACAGTAGCATCTAGTCTACAAGTATGGGCCATGGGATAAGGGTATGTGACAGTGAAACATTACAAAGAATATAACTGGTGCATGCAGTGTTCTCTGGGCTATGCTGAGTAGTTTATGGTCAACTCAAATGCTGCATCAGACATTTCTTCACATATGCACAAATGCATTGGTCATATGGTCATACCCATCATCATCTGTACTGATGTCAGTGAAACAAGTGCTAGTTATACCACTTGTAAGGAAGTGGATAAAAGTTGCAGGTGACGTAAAGCACTACAGTGATATTTGCTGAATACTGCATTGGTGCGGTCATGAAGCTGCATTCACTTTGCAGTGCAAGTATTGATGGTATTGAAGTCAGAAATGGTTTATCCTTTCATAATACTTGCCAGTTTTTGATTTTTTGTCTTATTTTTTTCCTTTTGTGACTTTTTCCTGCATGCAGGTTAAGTATAGAGCTTGTATTTGCCGTCAGATGAACTTGTTGTTTACTATGCTTTCGTCTGCCATTTGTTTATATGTTTCATAAAGTACAACTAAACTGGCTTGATCTTCCACTCTATCTCAACTACCGCCACTTAATCACTGTACATAAAATAATATATAAACCAACAGATTGCTCAGCTCTCTCCTCTATATTAACTCTGTACCATCCAAACAGACACCTTAGATCTGAAAACAAAATTCTACTTAAAGTCAATAAACCTCAACTTCCAGCTGGCCAAATGCTTTACTCCTTCACTACCTCCAAACTTTGGAATAACCTCCCAACCTCAATAACCTCCATCTCATACCCTGCTCTCTTTAAAATATGCCTCAGACAATACCTCTCTACCTGCTGGTTATGCCCATGCCAAAAATAACTCTTCTTCTCTTCTCACTACTCACACTCTCTGGGGCTACAGGTATGCACTCTTAGCAGGTCTGCAGCCATACCTATGACTGTTACTACACTGCATAGACAGACCACTCTCTGGGGCTACAGGTATGCACTCTTAGCAGGTCTGCAGCCATCCCTATGACTGTTACTACACTGCCTACACAGATGTAAATGCATGTAAATAATTGTATACGATGTTACTGTTTTTTCTGCAGCCCAACCAGTAATGTCTATGGCATCTATATGACCAAAAGTACATGTTAATATCATTGATGGACTACCATAAAACCTCAGTGTAATTGCTAAAAAAGTGCAAATAGTGCTACATTTTTGATATTTGTATTTCTGTAATGTTGACTTTGATGTGGAGCTTTTCTCCCCGGGCCTCCACTGAAAATGGGCTCACCTAGGCCCAATGAACTTTCACGGTAAATAAATGCAATAAATAAATAAATAAATAAATATGTAACACTAACTGAAATTGTGTTAAATTTGAAATGTGGCATACACAATGTTCCCCAAATATAGTGCTACTGATGTCCCCATAAATT
The DNA here is from genome assembly GCF_019279795.1 of Protopterus annectens. NCBI lineage: Eukaryota > Metazoa > Chordata > Ceratodontiformes > Protopteridae > Protopterus > Protopterus annectens. The sequence continues at coordinate 744,723,854 of NC_056749.1, read as the reverse complement.
GTGAGCAAGTACTATCATGTGAGCTTGAGGCTGATTTGCTATGTTAATAGGATCTGCTGGATGCAAGGAAATTTCTTGACACTGACCAAACAATGCTGTGGGATCTACACCTTGACCTAGAGGTCTTATTATGAGATGTGGAAGTGTTTCAAGATCTCGCTGCCTTCCTTTTCTGGAAATCCATTTGCATACCTGCAGTACTTTATTTGAACACTCATATGCCCAACCTACTCATCCACCATCAAAGTGGATATGCCCTCAGCCACATCCAGCAAAGTCACCAACATATGTACATACTGTGTGCAGATATAGGCTGACATGTCCATCTCCAATGTGTGTCAAATAAATCCGTATGGTCTGCAAATAGAGGCTGACATGGGCATGTGTGCAGTCATACTCTGAATGAGATCATCATGGCATTGTCCCTGGCCTCGTCAATTTCATTGCACTAATGAATTTACACACACACACACACACGCACACACACACACACACACACACACACACACACACACACACTCACACACACACACACACACACACACACACACACACACACACACACACACACACACACACACACACACACACACACACACATACACACCCTGTAGCACTTTATCCATCTGTAACTGACCCTCAGGTGCAGTAGTCTGGGCCTGAACTATGTCTCAACATATCTGCTGCTGTACAAATAAGGTTTTCTTGTCTGTGCAGCTGTTAGTGGGTAATGTCTTTACCTGGTAGCCCTGTGTGCATCCCAAACATAGAGTGATGGAACATCAGACAATGTTATGTCTTCCTCCAGAGGATCAGCTTGTTGAAAAGAACGAGGTGTCAATCTGTTAGGTTATTCCCCATTTCAGGTAAAGAGATTTCCTCATTATGCCCCTGGGTATGAGAGTAATGACATAATCATCAAAAGCCATTTTTCTGTCATCACTAGCCTGCTATTGTGTACCACAGTATGTTATATTTTGGAGAACTGCACCTGAGAGAAACTACTTAATTATCTGAGTGCTAAATCCAGTGAAATACATTATTAATACAGTTATGATGCCTGCACTTACCATGTGCTGTCTGCTGTGGTAGTGCTACTGCTGATACAGTTGAAGTACCCAATAATGAAACATTTCAAAGTTGTATACAGATGTTTACCCTCTGAAGGTATACATGCTTTAATACTGGAAATGCTGGGAAAGCACTGACCTTCTATACCACCTGTGTGTAGGTGCTGGGGGTATACCAAAGTGCTGGTATCCATTCCACTTTGAATGAACCTAGTGCTAGTATCATCTACATCAGTCATTGGCTTTTGGGAACAGCCAGTACTCCTCATAAGGTGTTAAAGTGTATTCATCATGTTCTGAAGCATGTTTGTTTTACAATCAATGCCTTTCCTTGCTATACTCCTCATATAATAGCTGCACAAGGTTTTGTAAAACAAAATTATCATTATAATATGTTGTTTGACTTTCAGTTCCATAGTTGACATCATGGGAGGCACTGGGTAATGCTTTGCATACAATTGCAAGGCAGTCTCAGTAAGCAAAAGCTACATATTTCTTTAGTACAATAACTTCTTATATACCTTGTTGTTTCCCTAACTTATTGTATTTGATAATTTTCAATGCAAGGTCTTTTACTTACAAGATCTACTTGACAACTTCCCTTTGTAAGAAGTAAGCAATTTCTACTTATGAATTTTGTACCTTACTTTCCCTTTCTGTTCTCCACACAAACCAAAACTAACCCCTCCCCTCTTCCACACTACACTAGCAAACTACTATGTCTCCTTCCACTACCCACATTACTTCTACTCCCCTACTCAAACATCACCTAAGCAATACACTCACACATACCTTCCAGCAAAATAAACCTACGACTAACTCGCCAATCACCAATTTCAGTACTCTAGTATGCAGTACTCTTACCCATCATGCCTTTCTCTACTACCCTTTTTCTTGTACTACCTCCATCACTCCTCCTTCACACTCTCACCTCACTTAATATCCAGTTATCTCCTATACTCAGAGTTCCTACAATACCTCATACTAGGGATACCTCATCTCCTTATTATTCATTTGCTATTTTCACTTCTATCTTTTCTAATGAAACTCCTCTTCCTAAAGTCAAACTTCCCCCCACCTGCACCACATTCCTTAAAAATAAAATAAAATACTTTATCTTTAACTTTTACAAATATAACTGCCACTTCTACCCTAATGTTCTTCTACTTGCAGGAGATATTCATCCCAATCCAGGTCCCACTCAACACAACTCCACTGATAACTATACTCCCACTATCCTATTCACCTCTGCCCCCCCCCAAATAAACAAATCTCCTTTTACTCAATAAACACTAGACATATATTAAACAAGGGTGGTGAACATCATGCTTGGATCTCAAGCCACACACTCCTGATGTCATCACCCTAACAGAAACTTGGCTAAAACCTCAACACCATGACAAAGACTTTCTCCCTCCATTCTATAGTACACTGCTCTTTGACCACCAAAAGAAAAAGGGTGGTGGAGTTGCCATTGTTTACTCTAACCATCTTACTCTGACAACTCCTAATAAAACTATCCCATCCTTTCCCCTGCTGAAATACTGACAGCCAGCCTTGTACGTAACACCTATAATAATTGCAATCTGCATTCCCCCAAGGGATAACTTACCTCTGTTGGAAAACATTCTCTCATACTTCTCTCAACATATACCTAATGAAACCATTATTCTTGGTGATGTCAATATTAATTGGTTAACTCTCTGTACCCAAATTCTTCCTTACACATCAGCTTGTACAGCTTTACTCAACTTATCACTGATGACACCCATATCAACAACTCTGATAAACACAGCACCCTTAACGACTGGATTCTAGTCTCTCCTCTCTCTAAATATCACAATCCTGAAACCTTTCCCAACATACTAAGTGATCAGTCCCCAATAAAAGTACTTAGATATATCCCAAACTTTACTAAACAGCATAGATTTATCACATGCCGCAAGCTTACTAACTTCCACCCTGACACCTTTAAATCTCTTCTCTCTAAAGTTAACTAAACTTTCCTTACCCAACTCTCCCTTGACGATGCTGTCCTGTCTTTCAACTCCACCTTTCTCAGTATTCTTGACTCACTTGCCCCACTTTGCACAGTCTGTATTAAATCTAATATATTTCCATGACTATCAAATTCCACCCGCATCCTAATGAAAAATAGAGACAGAGCATGGAAAACATGGACCAAAACAAAGCTCCATGCAGACTTCCAAAGATACAAATAACTTAGAAATCAGACCAAAAAGCATATTAATAAAGATAAAAAAGAGACTTCTACTATAATCCAAACACAGCCTTGAAATCTAACCCCCCCAAAATTTTGGAACTCCTTAAACCACACACTACATCCTGGTGGTCCATGCTCCCCCAGTCCTTGTTTTGATAACACTCCCGAAGATACTGCCTCCACCTTCAACACATATTTCATTGACTCTATATCCAAGCTATTTAACCCCAGTTGCAATTCACCTACCTTTAATAATATTTCAAACCACTCTCTATCAAATCCCACTATGCTCTCATCAAATTATTTTACCCTCAAATCTGTACCAATAGCTACATCAAATCCCTACTTTCTAAACTCAAATCTTGCTCAACTTCTGTAACAACATACCTTCCCTTTTCCTTCAGTTAGCTGCTGACTATCTCTCCCTGAATCAATCTAAATCAATCTCTACATTTCAGAGTCCAAAGTCCCTTCCATATGGAAACAATTCTTCACTCTACCAATACATAAAGGAGGTAATTCCACAAACATCACTAATTTCAGACCAATTGCTATCCTCTCTCTAAAGTTCTAGAAAAATGCATACATACATTATGCACTACCTACTCTCTGAAAATCTGCTTACACCTACTCAACATGGCTTTAGACCAAAGCATAGTACTACTACTGCCCTATTATCATTCCATAATACTATAGCCCTTGTTAGAAATAACAACAAACTTGTCTCCTGTCTATTCTTAGATCTCTCTAAAGATTTTAAAACCATCTCTCACCCTCTCCTTCTACACAAACTAACCAACCTTAACTTCTCCCCTGCTACTGCTGCATGGTTTTCCAGCTACCTCACTGACAGATCTCAAGCAGTGAAGTGACAATCTGCATCTCCCCTTCTCTCCCAGTTAAAATGGGTGTCCCTCATGATTCCATCCTTGGTCTACTACTTTTCAACATCTTCACTAATCTTTATTCTTCCTGTCCTCAGTCATCACTGGTCCAATATACTGATGACTCTCCCTCTGAACTCATCTCTACAACACAGACTTCCTTTAACTCAGTAGAAAACTGGTTCTCTGATAACCAGGTTATCCTTAACTCAAAAAGACTAAGCTACTGATTTTTCTTCCTAAAAACTACAACCACATTAAATCCACTTTCACAATCCTGTCCCACAATAGCACACACATTGAGGTGGAAACTAGCACTAAACTCCTTGGCGTCATCATTGATAACCGACTTAAATTCGATCTACACATTAACAACTGTATCAAGAAAACTCATCAGAAACTAGGGCTTCTCTGTCGCAACAAAAAGTTTCTCACCAGTGAAGCTAAAATGACTCTCTCTTATGCCTACCTCCTACCCAGTCTATTTTATGGCTCTCAAATTCTTACTTGTTTAAACTCCACACACCTTGCTAAACTTGAATCTACGTACAACAAGATAGCCAGATTTGCAGCATATCAAACTTACAAGTCACATCAGTGTCTCTCACTCAGACACTTTAACTGGCTTGAACTACCTCACCAGCTTCTTCTCTCTCAACTCCAGATCATCCACTCCATCCTTTATCAGCCTTCTTACTGTCCTACCCTATCATCTGTCATCTCCCACTATTTACCTGCTAGATTCCTCTGGTGCTCTAACCTAGATCTGCCACAAACCTAAAACTAAGAAAGGATGTATTCTCTATAGCTATAATCCTTCCAAGGGATGGAACAAACTCCCACTAGAGATCAGGTCAATCAAGCAACTTAGTCAATTCAAGCTAGCCCGTAAAGAATACCTGTTAAGCCAATAGACCTTCTTTGAACCCACCCCCCTTAAACAGCTTATCAACCCTAACTGCACACCTCTTTCTGCTCCCAACCTATGTAACTTTCTCTAACTCTCTAGACCTTGTCTCACATAAACTTCTCTATCCTAGGCACATTACATATTTCTTATCTGCGTAATATAAGATTTTACGTCTGGAGGCAAAACTATTGTTATTCCTTCTGAATGACGTAGGATTCTAAATCTGAAAGACATAATGATTAGTTTATTGTGGTATATCCTTGTTTTTTATGTATATGTTGCTTTGAATATTTTCTGTAAACCAGTTGTTGATTGTTTAATTATTTTTGTAAATTATAATCTGTAGAACATGCAGAGCTTTTCTCCCTGGGCCCGCTGAAAAAGGATCACTTAGCTCGGACGGACAAACCCTGACAACAAATGTAAAATAAATAAATAAATAGTTTTAGTTTAAGCAGTGAAGGATTGTGGGTCAGTGTTTAATGATATCACAATAGGGGTTTTCATCTCGAAGAAAAAATTCAGGGGCAGTCTTCATCACCAAAACAAAATGCAAAAACTACACAGTGTATAATCTGGTATTGAATATTATAAAGAAGTTATATTCATCTTCAAAGATTTGTTAGTTACACTTGATATAGACGATGACCAATGCATTTTAATCTCTGGGCAGTGGAAGGCCCATTACCCACGTCACTACATATAATTACATTTTGTCTAGCTTTTTTCCTTGCATGGGATATTAGCTCTCTTTTTTATTGTGCCAAGTTACGGTTCCTTCCCCCATTCCATTTATGTCAGCCAATACTTGATTTCACACTTTCACTCACTCTGCCTGTTTAGGATCCACTTTTGCAAAAGAACATTTTCTATGTGTCCTACTTGCTTCCATGAAGATATGGTTTTCCTCAGTGGTGAAGTTATCTGTCCTGTGCATTGTTCCCCTGATGCTTTGCTATTATTTCTCTAGAAACAGGAAGTTTTGCGGTCACTAGTGTAATCCTCCCCTTAATAAGTTGAAACTTGCAATTAAATTGTCATTTAATCAATACTGCAACAATATGCAATACAAGAAAAGACAGATTATTGTGACAGTCAGGATTATCTCCCCTTCAAATTCTATATTCATTCTTATTTTCTTTTTTTGTTAAAAAAATTCTTTGCCTAGAATGTGTTCAATGTAGTGCAAGCCTGTAAACTTGTACAGGAGAGATGGAGGCATGTCCAGATTAACAAGAGTCTGCTAGACCAGCAGCTCCAGGCCCATATGTCTAAAATAGGTCCTGCTGTGCTAATCCCAGTTTAATCTGAAATCCTGTGCTATTGTCACACCAAATGGATAGGCTCCGAATAGTTATCAGCTTCAAGCTGACGAGGTCCATAATTCATCTCTGGGTGGGAGAGAGGTTCCCTATCAAAATGCTGACACCCTTAATTCTGAGTACCTACATGTTGAAAAAAGAGCAGAAATGCAGCAGAGCAAACAATGAAGATCACTCTTCTCCTATAAACATGTTTTTGTGAGGGGGAAAGCCCCCTGCACTCCTAAAGTAGTGTTCAAGCCCCCGAATCTCCCAAGCTTATACATACCAACTCTAAGGTCATCATACATTAATGAAAGGGAAATATTCTGAAAATGGCAGTCTCAGACTTGGTATATGTAAGTTCAGATTTTCATCCATTCAGTCTCCAAGGTATGGGACTCAGTATTCCAGTGATTACCTGGGGAAAGTTTGTACTAATAGTTTAGTTGGTAAAATGCAACATATATATATATATATATATATATATATATATATATATATATATATATATATATGTACTTTGGTCCTGTGCATTTCCATTATTAGATACCTGAGGCTGATGTACATAACTGCATTAATGTAAAATTGTAGCATATTATGAAAGCTTTATTTTTAACCAGCAGCAATTGCACACATCGTAATTACACAAATGTAGTACCATTTCTACATTAGCTGTAATTCAAAAGCTGATTCAGATGCTGCCATAATAAAATATAATATTAATAAAGTACTTGTTCTGTTGTACTCATAAATGAATTTATTTAAAACTATTTTCTGTATTTCTGGCTCTCAATCAAAATTCACAGAAATGTGGTTATCAGAAGCATTCAAAATGGTGACACAAAAAAAATCTCAGTAAGTGTACTTCAAGTTATGAAATTCTTATGCAAACGAGTCTTTCTGTCACATAACTTATGATATGATTGTTATTCATCTGTATAGGTGTACACATCATCATAGGTAACTTTGTACTGCTGTACACAAGCCACAGAAATCATGCACATGTGCACACAAACTCCTTCTACATGCTTATTCAGGCACGAAATAGGTACATGTGCAACTGGACTGTGTATACACCCATTTTTCACCAATGAGAGGGTGCCAGAGCAGGGTTTTTGCTGACTGACTGGGTGATGTTACACTTCAGTAGGTGTGGTTCTCAGTTTCATACCTAGCTCTTCATTCCTTCCTGGGTCTGCTTCACAGGCAGGAAGTGGTAGCCCCCCCTCCCCCAGTGGACATGCAATGATAAGGCAGCCTTGAAGGCCAGCAGTCAGGAGATAGTGAAGGCTGCAGTGGAGAGGGCTGTGGAGAGGTTGTGGGGTCCTTATTAAAGACACCTTCAGCAGGTGGAAGACACACTCTCTAGCTCAGATCTAATCATTAAGGCACCAAATACCTCAACTGCCTCACACCATCCGGGTGCCCCTGGTCAGGAATATCAGGGCACGGAGCAATTTAAAGCTGCCCTAATCAGAGTGAAAGTGACAGTGGTGGTCACATGTTCATTCTATGTGTCTGTCTCAAATAACAATACCTGTTCTGTCAGAACACAGGGTAAAGCCTCACACTGATGTGCAAGAGAATACAAGATCTTTCACTTCCTTTGCAAACATCATACCAAGTCATGTTTGAGCAGGTTGGTAAGGGAGCCATAAAATAACTGATATCTGGACAGAGCTAGGAAAGAACTGAGCATATTGACTAGAATCCCTTGCAGTGGTGAGCAGAACAAGCATTGGTATGATAATCTACAAAGAAGATGACCTGTTCAGCTTGCCCAGTGAGTTGCCAGTAGGTGATACAACTATAGGAGCCAGAGTTCATAGCTTCATAGGTAGGTACTAGGCTATTGGCCCTAGGGCCTATATAAGCCTAGCCAAAAAGGTACCCTGGCTTTTGCCATGCAAGAAAATTATTTCTCCTGTGCTCCTGTCGAGCAGAGCCACAGAGGTGATCCCCGGGGTGAATTTCTTATTTCCCATCCAATCATCAAGATTTTCTTGAAGAGTGCTAATGAGGAGCTTTGTTTGATATAGATAGGTAGTTTGTTCCAGAGTATGGAAAGTCTCTGGGACAGGAATCTATCCTTCCAGCATGTTCTGTTTATTGTAGTGACAAGGTTTAGTTCCCTAGAGCGTGTAGCTCAGAGGGATTGGGATTTCTTTAAGTGGAGCATGTCCAACAGCTCTGGGTTTGACATAGCTTTGGATGTTAGGCAGAGATCACCTCTGAGTAGGCGATATGCGACTGAGTAAAGCTGAAGTTTTTTGAGACGGTCTGCATAGGGCATCTGTTTGAGGCTGGTAATCCTCTTTGTGAGGTATTTCTGAGGCCTTTCTAGCTGTTGTAGATGTCTTGTGAGGTACATACCAAAAGGGGCATTGTACTCTATAATGGGTCTAATGAGTGACGAGTAGAGGGAAACAATGACCTCTGTTTTCCTGGATGAGAAACCTTTTGTGATGAGATGTGCCACGTAGAAGGACTTCTTGACTACTGTGGCGATGTGATTATCAAAGGGAAGACTACTGTCCACCTGTGTCCCAAGGTCTCTTATCACACTTTCGGTGTTAAGTAGACTAACACCTATGTGGTAGCTCATGGGTACAGAGTTTCTACCAAAGGGGATGACAATGCACTTTTTGGCATTGAGCTTGAGGCCATGGCTTTGACACCAAGCATCTGTTTCCGTGAGGCCCTTTTGTATGATGTCCACATCGTTAGGAATTTCAATTATGGCTCCTAGTTTGCAGTCATCTGCAAACTTCATTAGCCAAAGCCCGTCTGTATTAGCCTGTACTTCAGAAAAGTAGATACCAAACAGGACAGGACCCAGGACTGAATCCTGTGGCACTCCACTTGTCACTGGTCTGAAGTCGGATTTGGGGTCTTCTACTTTCACAGTGTGGGTTCTGTCAGTGAACCGGTTGTCAACCCACCTTGTGACATATTGATTTATACCTAGTTTAGTGAGTTTTTCTATAATTCCATAGTGAGGGATGGTGTCAAAAGCCTTGGTGAGATCTAGGTAGGCTGTGTGAACCACCTTACCCTCATCTATGGCTTTGGTGACTGTTTCAAAGCAGTCTATCAGGTTTAGGAAACCTGATCTGCCTTTTACAAACCTGAATTGGGTAGGGTCCAGAGTTTGGAGATTACCAATGTCTTTGTGTATAACATCCATGATGTTCCATGGCCTTGCAGACCAGGCTCATTAGGCTAATGGTGTGGTAGTTCCCGGGGTCCATGGTGGCTCCCCCTTTATGAAGTGGGATAACCGTCGCTGTGTGCCATTCAGTGGGCACAAAGCCTGAGGTGAGGCTATGATTGAACATGGTGCTTAGGTGGGGTGCCAGTTCATTCTGCAATTCATGTAGAACGCAGCCTGGGATGTTGTCAGGTCCAATGGATGCTGTGTTCTTGGCTTTGCAGAGTGTGGTTTTTACCTGTGCAGCTGTGATTACAGGAACTTTGCATTCTTCCAGTATAGAGATGGGCCCTTTAGGGGGTGAGTGGGGGGGTAAAGTTAGCACTGAATCTATCTGCCAGGATGTTGTCAATATCAGTTGGTTCTGTATATTTAGTGCCATTGTGCTGTACCTCAGAGCAGATCTGAGTGTTGACATTGAGATTCTTGACATAGCTATAGAATGCTTTGTGGTTGTCTTTAGAATCACTGACAATGTTGTTTTTGTAACTAGCTTTGGAGGATTTTATGAGGGATCTCAGCTTCTTACTGAGGCTGACCAGGGAGTTCCTCCAATCATGGGATTTTACTCTTTTTTGCAACAGTTTCTTTCTTCTGTTGTAGAGTTTGTTTATGGCAGAGGACTACCAGATTGGCTTCCTTTTTTTGGAGGATAGCATCTTGGTTCTGTTAGGGATAGCACGATTCATGCACTCGTGTAAGTGCTTATAAAGTGCATTTGTGTAGGATTCAGCAGTCGTATCTGTATTGTCCATCTGCATGGGTGTCGTAAAGTTTGCCACTTCTGTCTTAAGAAGCGTGAAGTTGGCTTTGGAGAAGTTTTTTACGGTGGTTTTCCTAATGGGGGGTGGGGGCAGGATGTGGATGTCTAGGGTGATTAGCTTGTGGTCGGATCTGACCAACGAGGAATTGACCTCTGGTGTGGAATACCGGTCGACCATGTTGGTAATTACCAGGCCTAGGATATTGCTGCCCCTGGTGGGGGTGTGGATAAGTTGATCCAAGGCAGTGTAATTTATGAATTCCAGAAAACGTTGAGCAAAAGAGTTGGTACATGAGTAGTTTTCCCAGTTAATGGTGGGGTAGTTGAAATCGCCCATTATTAGGGTGTTGGGTTGTACCCTAATATTTTCCAGTGTATCAAGAAATGAGGAGTGGGAATCCTGGGCATGGTGGGGGATCTGTAGCAAGTTACAATTTGGATTGTGGTCTTGCCCAGAGTCCATTGCAATTGGGTAATCTCGGATGCATTATGCTGAGAAACTAGTCTGGAGGTGTGGATATTCTTAATGAATATGGACACACCTCTGCCTTTAGTTTTTCGGTCCAGGTTAGGTGGCTGAAAGGTGTGGTATGAATTATAGCCTGGTAATACAGGGGTGCTCTCTGGAGCCTTGAACCAGTTCTCTGTCACTGCACAGATGTCGAAGTTCTTCATTTTAAGCAGTGCCTCGAATGAATGCATTTTGACGTTTAGACTTCTAATACTGAGTAGCATTACCCTCAGATTTTGCTTGCTTGTACCTGTTAAGGTGGCAAATTTGTCATTTGAACCTTGCCTAAAAAAGGCATTATAGGAGTAGCAAGAGCCTTAGCCGGTATCCAGAATCCCAAGGGCAACAGGTGCAGGCCATCTTTGGCAAAGCATTGTGGTCTATCGATCATGTCATCCCAAGCAGTCAGATACTGGATCACCTTAGAATGACACCAGAAGCTTAGCCAATTGTTGAAGTCAGTCATTTTGTCCTTGTACTGTGGTAACATTCTGGGTGATGGCAGGATGCTACTCAGGGCTAGGGTCATATCTGCCTGGGCTACAAGATCGGAGAGCTCCTCTGTGTCTCTTTTCATGTCGTCCAGGGAGGTACGTCTCAGGTCATTCACACCAACATGGACAATGACAGAATCATATTTGTACTTGTTGTGGAGTGACCTGAGTGCGTGCATTATGTGGCGGATTCTGGCACCTGACAGGCAGCTGACAGTAACTTCCTCCTTGTTTAGCCTGGTGAGTGGAACATCAGTGTGCCTGATTATAAAGTCACCTATGACTAGAGTGTTGGGTACGTTGTTATGTCTTATGGGCTGTGGTTGAGTGGCACATCAAGTTTGTTGGCTATGTGTTATTTGGGTTGTGTTGGGGGGGTGGAGATTGCTTTTGTCTCTGCTTTAGAGGTCTCTGTTGCTTGAGCAGATTTGTATTGAGAGACTCCATGAATGTAGGTGTGTTTTTCGTGTTTCTATGTATGTGTTGTGGTGGTGTAGGTTTTGAGGGACTATGTGATGAGTGTGGTGTGGTGTGGTGCAAGTGTTTACCTTATTCTCTTGACTGTCTAGTCAAGTCTTGGGTGAAGAGAGCTTTGCTTCCAGTTTGGCTATATAAGTGCATCTCTCACAGATTGTAGTGTTGGGTGGTAGGAGGAGAGGGTTGTCTGTGTACATGAGGCAATTGCTGCATTGCCCAAGATGCCCAGATTCATCAGGTAGACAGGAGAAAACACTGGGAGCTGATCCTTAGACATGCCTGGGAAGGTGCTTATTTATTAAGTACTAAAAGCTGTTTTCCTCTAGACAAGTGAGGAAAGTTGAGTGCCACAGTAATTTGTACCTTATTTAGTGCTTAAAATGAGTTCTGAACAAGTGCTGAGCTCAAATTAACAGATTTGAGTGCTAAAACTAAAAAACTGTCTAGTTCTAAGGGAAAATTTGAAGAGCACACTTTATGGTGCCAGGAATAGTTTAACCCTAGCTAAGCAGCGATGCATAAAGTGTATATATAAATATATATATATTTTTTTTTTTTTTTTTTTTTTAATATAACAGTAGCAAATGAGCAAACTGATTTAAACAAATTAACTAATTAACCAATAAAAAGCTAAAAACTGAATCCAGTTCCAGTAATCTTCGACCAGACGAGTTCTAACTGCACACTCCTACCACTAGGGTGCAGGGGAACCTTGTCCAAAAAAAGATGGTCTGGATTAGTGCTCAAGTTATACAAACAAAGCTATATTCAGCAGGTCTGAATTTAGTCTATGCTACAGCAAACAAGGTGTACCAATTTCAGAAAGAAACAGTTCAAATAAGCAGGCAAAGTAAGCCTTTAACCAGAAACTCCCAGCTCAGAAGGGCAGAATCTACCCTCTCCTCCAACTAGAGTGCAGACCACACCTTCTTAATGTAAAATAACTGTCCCAAAGCCCAAGTGCTTAAACCAGAACTAATACACTTTTAGAATAACAGACACTAAGCCTTCAATCAGCAACTCCCAACCTAGAAGGATGTAACCTACCTGTCCTGCCACAACAGTGCAGACCACAAACCTTCTTAATGTAAAACAACTGGTCTGAAGCCCAAGTGCTTCAACCAAAAGCTTAGAATAACAGTTACAATTTAATCAGGCTACTCACAAGTTGTCCATTATGTATGACATGACCATTGTCAATGTGGTATTTACTGTGTATCTCCATCTCCTTGCTATAGTAAAATGATGATTAGCTCACTGTAAACGTTTGCTGTATTTCTAATGCAGTTGCATAATATTTACTACTGCATAACCATTATGAAAGCAATAGTTAATATGTATTATGATATCCTAAGTGTAGTACAGACTGTGCAGATAATACCATACCTTACTATCTTCACCGTTCATCATTTCTGATGATGTTCTAATGATGTTAGCAGTCATAAATGCATACAATGCAGGCATAAATATAGTAAAAAAAAAAATATGAAGCATTATATTTTTGTACAACATTAGCAATAACCATTCCAGTATCTTCCTTAAAGGTAAATTGTATGTTATTGACAAAGTACTGGGAATTTCTAGAATGCTTCTTAAATTCTGCAAATGCTACTTTCAGCAGCACAATGCACATTGGGGAGGAGGGAGGTATTGAACAATGTACTGTTCAAGATATTTGATGCTATGGCAAGTTTAGAGTTTGTCTGTTTGAACAGGGACAGATTTCTGCAGGTGTGTCTAATAGTAAAATAAGTGGTTGCCTTACAAGCCGAACAACACGCAAATGTACTTTATGTAAATAAATAAATAAATAAATAAATTTACACATGAAAATGTGTGTAAGAGAAACCAAAAAGACCACGAGAAACTTATCATGCTTTATATACACAAAAACCTTCTTACTAACTGTGCTAAAACCACCATAAAAACCACTTACCTACTTGCTTCACTCTTACATGGTGCCCCTATCCTTACCAACTAAAACCAAACTTGAAATATGCTACAACAAAGTTGCTAAATTTGCTGCCAATAAACAATACTGTACACATCACCGCACGGTCCTTAAAAGTTTGAACTGGCTTGAACTACCCGAATACCTGGACTTCATACAACTATCTACTACCCGCAGCATCATTTCTAAACCCCATGCCTGTCCTGCACTAAGCTCTGTTCTTCCTTCCTATCACCCAATCAGAACCCTTTGTTCTAATGATAAACAACTTCTCACCATCTGTAAATCTCAAAAAACATTTGGAAATAGCCTTCACTGCAACTCTGTTGCCAAAAAATGGAATTCTATTCCTCGGGCCATTAGTACTGTCACTTAAAATCCTTTCTTCAAGTATCTTGTGAAAGACCACCTATCAGACTCGTGGCTCTGCTCATGCTATACCCCTGGTTGAACATCAGTCTTGTCTACTTTTCTCCATCCCTGTCTGTACAGATTCTCTACCCATCAGCATTTCCTCATCTAGTCCTGGCTATCCTACCCTCTCCACCACTTTACATAACCTGTTTTAATCACCTCCTCCCCATTCATATTAATCTGTCTTAACTCATTCACTCCAATGGAGCTCAGGAAGTTTGTACCGTAACTTCCAATGGGTGGAGCTTAAGATTTTGTCCTCACATTTCAAATGTTCATATCTCTGGAACTATAGGAGTTATGAAAGAAGTATAAATGAAAAACCCTTCACCACAAACTATATTTATAGTGGTAGTATTCTTTAGGTTCACAGTAAAAACAGTAACTATTACATTTGTAATATTTTGTAAACAACTTACAATATCTCAGCAACTGCTCAAGTTACACAACTACTGTCAGCAGCAGTTTATTTGTTTACCTGGGAGCATTCTTATGAGGATAAGGAGTTCTGTCTGTGTTACTTGGTTGTTGAGATATTTAGAAAAATGTGAAAATTATATCTATGTAAATTAATATCATGAAAGCAACAGCTAATAACTCTTTACCTGCACTAGACAGTGGTCAAATATTAATACAATTGAGTTTGCCATTGTGTAAGCTTTAAGATGAAATCTTTTAAAGCTTGTACATAGCAAGGTTTGGAATTATTGATGCAAATATGAAAAAGCAATATTTGACGCCTAGAACGCCTAGAAGCATCAGTAGGAGTTAACTGCAGATGCACCTGGAGCCATTGTTTGGATGTAATGAGTTAATGTCTCTCCCACTTTATAGCTACACTTAAACAAGACACATGATTTTACTTATTACTACTGTGAATTGCCAAAAGGACCTCTCCAGAATTGTATATAGTGTTTTACTTTGCTTTGTTCCTTAATCTCTATGTAACACATTTTTGGTATATCTCTGTGCCTTACAATATTGTTGATTATTTTTGAAATGTATAATTTTCTACTGTTTTTATGTAATGTCTTTGAATTTTTTTATTGTCTATGTTAAATGGAGCTTTTCTCCCCAGCCTCCTCTGAAAATCATCTGTTGTGACCCACTCAGACTTTCCCAGTAAACAAATGTCAATAAAATAAAATAAATATTACAAATATTGCAAGCATATCTCAACAGAGGAAAACACAATTATCATAAGTAATCCATTGCTTATTCATATGGTTAGACACTTCTTTCAGTAAAAGCAGCACCCACATGAATTTAGCCTTGCTGAAATGGACAAACTGAAAAGTTATTTATTTATTCTTTGTTGAATTTAGTAAAGCCTACATGATTTTTTTTTCATGTATGCATCCAACAGTGATGTTTTCATGAGCGTGTGCAATTTTAGATTCAGTAAATGTCACTTAGCGGTGCGCAAACATGCACAAACAGGCAAAGTTCCATGCAATGCAAATTTCTGCAACAAGGCGAAAAGCATCCATGTAAACTCCATGTACATGGTCATAGCATACACAGAAATTTTCCGAGTACAGGAGTCTACATAGGTTCATAGATGTGTTCATAGGTGTGTTCTAGACTAATGGCCTGGAGCCTTTACAAGCCTAGCCTATAGGATTACCCTGGCATCGTGCCACCTGACATTAGTTCCCAGTGCCTCTGTCGAGTAGAACTACTGGAGTGATCCCCGGTGTGAATTTTCTACTTCCCATCCACTCATCAAGATTTCTCTTGAAGAGTGCCAGTGAGGTGCTCTGTTTGACATGTATGGGAAGTCTATTCCATAGTATGGTCAGTCTCTGTGTTATGAACCTGTCCCTCCAGCATGATCTGTTGACTGTGGTAATGAGGTGGAGGTCTCTGGAGCATGTAGTACGGAGGGATTGGGATTTCTTTAGATGTAGCATTTCTAACAGAGCTGGGTCAGACATGGCTTTGTAAGTCAAACAGAGATTGCTTCTAAGTAGGCAATATGAGACAGAATAGCTGGCGTTTTTTGAGTCTGTCTATATAGGCCAAGTGTTTAGGACCTCAGATCCTCTTTGTGAGATACTTTTGCAGCCTCTCCAGTTGTTGCAAGTGTCTAGTGAGGTACCTGCCAAATGGGGCACTGTACTCGATGATTGGCCTAATGAGGGAAGAATAGAGGGAGATAATAACTTCTTTCTTCCTGGATGCAAAAGCCTTAGTAATGAGATGTGCCACATAGAAGAACTTTCTGACCACAGTGGCAATGTGGTGGTCAAAAAAGAGGTTGCTGTCAACCTCTGTTCCCAGATCTCTTATAATGCCTTCTGTGCTCAGTGGACTACCATTGATGTGGTAATTCATGGGAACTGGGTTTTTCCCAAAAGGGATGATGACACATTTTTGGCATTGAGCTTAAGGCCATGGTTCTGACACCAGTCATTGTCTCAGTGAGACCTTTCTGTAGGATGTCAACATCACTTGGGGAGTTAATAATAGCTCCCAACTTGCAATTGTCTGCAAACTTTGTCAGCCAGAGTCCCTTCATGTTGGCCTGGACTTCCAAGAAGTAGATACCAAACAGGCGAGGACCCAGGACCGAACCCTGTGGGACTCCACTCATGACTGGTCGGCAGTCTGACTTGGAGTGAACTATTTTCACACTGTGGGTTCTACCTGTGAGCCAGTTTGCAACCCTCCTGGTGATATAGGGGTTGATGCCTAGCTTAGTGAGTTTTTCTATGATTCCTGAGTGGGGAATGGTATCAAAGGCCTTGGACAGATCAAGGTAGGCTGTATGAACCACCTTGGCTTCATTCACAGCTCTGGTGACTGACTGAAAGAAGTCAACCAAGTTGAGCAGGCATGATCTACCCTTCACAAAACCAAACTGTGTGGGATCTACAGTTTGGAGATTCCCTATAACTTTGTTTATTAGGTCCATGATGATGCATTCCATAGCTTTGCATATCAGACTTGTCAGGCTAATGGGGCAATAGATCCCAGGGTCTGTAGTCACTCCTCTTTTGTGGACAGGGATGACTGTAACAATGCTCCATTCAGTAGGAACAAAGCCTGAGGTGAAGCTGTGATTGAACAGGGCACACAGCTGAGTTGCTAGTTCACTCTGTAGTTCATGTAGAACACAGCCAAGGATATGGACAGAAGGGGATACAAAAGTCCACAAATATGGACATAACTCCCCAGAAAATAGTAGATCACATACATACATGTGCAAAACATACATTGGGGATGTCTGTAAAAGGAAGGGGATATTTAAAATGAATAATATATTTTTTAATAATTTTGGCATGTTTGTATTATGCTCTGCATTGTGCAAACATGCTTAACAGAAAAAAAATTAAAACATATATAATGTACTTTACACAAATGTATTGTAGGACCCTGTATTCTGTCTGTACAATGGTGCATCTGTGCTGTTACCCAATTTACATAGCTAAGAACCATGTAGTTTCCAGGCTGTTAGCATACTTATGTATGTAAATGATGTTCCTTTGTTGAACCGCTGAAAGGAGCAACTGTGTCCACATATCCCATCCGTGTAAGCTCCTACATGGTTTTGACATTCCCACTGTGTTACTTCCAGGATTTTTTAGTGTTCAGCACACATGTTTGCATGGTATTCTGAATACCTTAGTGGGTTTGCATGAGCAGACAATCCACATGGCAGTGATGACATGGGCATTTGTCAAGGAAAACCGAATAAATTCAATTAATCATAAATTTTTGTATAATCTATGCTGCGTGAAGCTGCGCTCAGTGCCGTGCACTAAAACAGGGCCTTTAAATCAGATCAATTACATCCTAAGCAGGTGAACTGCATCATAATTAACCAATCCCACATGGTGGACCTACAGCAGAACTGTATAAAGTATGCATACACCCTACATTCTGATTTTACATCGATACTCTGAACTATTGGAGTACTGAATTGGAAATTTTTACTGAGATAATGCTAGGGGCTCCTGCAGCTTTTCTGCATCTGTATGTGCTAGATGCTGAAGTTAATGTTGCAGGTGCTGCTGATAATAGGTCTAGGTTGAGAAGGAGAAGAGTGTTCAGGCCCAGGGTAACCTTCCAGGAGCTACATGAGCTGGAGATCGCAGAGCACTACAGGGTGGATAGGGACATATTTCAAGAGCTAAGTGAGCTCTGCCACCCTCAATTCAGAGCCAGAGCTAACAGAGAATGAGCAGCCCTTAGAATACTTGCTACAGGCACCTGTCAAAGACCAAGTGGGGACATGATGGGATGTCACAGGCATCTGCATCCAGGATAATCCACCAGTTCCTGGATGCTATGCTCCCACATAGCAGTGAGCACATATTTTTCCTATAGACCCTGAGGTGAGGGCCAACAATATGCAATGCTTCTACCATGTAGCACACTACCCTGAAGTACTGAGTGCCATAGACTGCACTCATGCAAACATTAAGGCTCCATCTGGTGAACAGGGTAGCATGTACATCAACCACAAGGGATAACACTCCCTCAACTGCCAAGTTGTGTGCAATGCCCAGGGGATTAACTTGACTTTGTGTGCTGGCAACCCTGGCAGTTATCACAACTCCCATATCTGGCACACATCAGAGCTGTAGCAGATGTTTGCTATGGGGAACATCCCACAGGGCCATTTACTGGTGGATGCTGGCTATGCCTTGGAACCGTGGATGATGACACCCATCAGAAATGTACACACACCCATGGAAGAACACTATAATGAGGCACATGCACAAACTAGGAACAGCATAGAGAGTGAATTTGCACTTCTGAAGTCAGGGTTCCAGTGCCTCAATATATCTGGTGGAGCCCTGCAGAATACTACAGCCACATGTGCACATATATTCACAGTATGTGCTATGCTACACAACTGATCCTGTGGAAACAGCTGCAGCAGGAATAGCAAAGGGAAGGGAAACACAGCCCCCCACCAGTGTCAAGGTCAACACAGCCACAGTCACAGGAGGACTCAGAGGATGAACCCCCTGCTGATGTCCCTGTAGGCAGATGTAGACATGCTCAGTACACCCTGGCTTTGGCTAAGAGACACTATACAGCACATCCACTGACAACCAAGGGACCTAGGGATTAACACCTTACTCCTACTCACATAGAGATATGAAAATTGATGCCAGCCAAATCACACATCCTTTACCTATTTATGTATTGTCTGTGTACTGCTCGCATCAGACAGAGTCAGTCCTGAACTACAGTTGTATCAACTGCTGCACTTGCAAGGTGAGTCCATAACTTATGCAGTAGTATAGTGGATTGTTGTGTTATGTCATTGCATTGTAGCTATGGACCGGGTAAATTATGCAGGCAACTATATTGGGCTATTTGGACAAAAGTTAAATACACATGGAACTACATACACCCATTCCACTATGTCACCATTTGTAGTCGGTAGGCCTTATACATGGAATATTCACATAGTCCTACTGCAACAAGGTACTGGTACTTCATTGAAGGGACATTTTAGACAGTGAGGACAAATGATAGACAGACTAGTGTGTGCCCTAGCAGAACATGGGCTTTTGTTCCCCCACCCTCAAAGCAGCAGTGTCCCCTTGTAACTGCCATAACAATAAATCATCTACACTGCATGAACATTTCACACAGTTAGTATACCACACAGTATCAGCACAGTAATCTACAATTTGAACTTACATATTATATGTTAGTTAACTGATAATAGCAAAGTACATATTTATGCAGCTGATGGTCTGCTTAATGATCCCCTGTTCGTCAAGCAGCCTCTGTGGCTCAAAAACTAAAGCAGGTAGCTTGTGTGATAGTGTTCAGGGTTATAATCCAGAGATATTTAAATATTTGGCATGTTAAGGTGTAATATGTATTGTTTTCCAGACTGTGACTGTGTGTATGCTATACTAGTATTAACCTATTGCATGTATCACTGACACATTTGCGTATGCACCACATATCCATGACCTATTTAAAAACTGATAGGTAATATTGGATTAGTCAGTATCAGAATTGTAAAGGTTGGGGCTTGAAACCATATATCAGCATTAATATATTCAAAATAGATCTAAGTTCCACTTGCAACATGATGAACTATGACAACATAATAAGAGCAATGACTGAACAATTCGGCTGCGACGTAATTTATAGAGATTTGTCAGGGCTATACACACAACACTAATCAATAAACTAGGACAACTAGGCATTGATGCACTCTTGATAAGATGGATAGCTGCATGGCTTACATGTAGAACATGGCAAATATCATACAGCAATTGGACAAGTGGAATAATTGGTTACAACCAGGATATCTCACGGGGCTCTGTCCTAGGCCCAAACTTGTTCAGATTTCTCTTTAGACATATTCATTTAATTTCAGTTGTTCTACAGTATATATGCGGATGACTTGAAATTGGGTATACTGATTACATGTGTTAGAAATGGGGCATGTCTGCTAAATAACTTGAATAAACTGAGCATTTGGTCACAGGAGTATAATATGCTATTAAATGTATCACAAATTAACCATACAAGATTTGGAAGACATGACTAGAAAGGGGAATATTACATACAGCACACAGTGATTGAAACTGTAGATTCAGTTATGGACTTGAATATATAGGTAGCTCCAGCTTTGAGTTTTTGTAATCATATCATAATCCCATCCTGGAGTACAGCTAGCTGTGGGCTGGAGTCAATTTATGGAACAGTAATGCTGTCTTGTAAGAAATGCACTGCCTATTTGCACATTGCTTAGCAATGCACAAAGAAGCTGAAAATGCCGCTGTGCATGCCCATACACTTAGTTAAGCAGAGCACTAATCTGTTGCTCCTTGCCCAATTTTGTTTAAAAATTTATATATAGGTATATTTTTTATATATATATATATATATATATATATATATATATATATATATATATATATATATATATATATATATATATATATATATATATATATATATATATATATATATATATATATATATATATATATATATATATATATATATATATATATATATATATATATATATATATATATATATATATATATATATATATGTGTGTGTGTGTGTGTGTGTGTGTGTGATGAGTGTGAATATCTGTTTTGCCCTACACACCCAGATCAGGGAGTGTAAAGCTGCACTATGGCACTTATAATGTTGGACGAAGGACCAAAAGCAAAGGCTAAAAATTTGATAATGCACTTAAAATATGTGGAAGTGCATATAATAATATGTGTTGCATGGGTTGTTGGGATATCTGAAGTTCAGAGTTCTGGCAGTCTTCTATCATGTCATATGTAAATAATGCCACATTTGATAGAAAACCACAATCTTTTGTATAAGACACATAAGTATGAGTCAAACATGTGTACTTGCTGCAAACATCTGGACAGTGGTGATACAATATCTCCCTATTACAGCACGTGGAAACCTTGAAAATGTATTACATTATATATGAATATGTAAATAAATCATCAAAACATATGTTTTATCTATTGCAGCAACAACATCCACATTCACTACAGCCCCCTGTGTCTGCCGGATTTCAACACACATACATCAACAACTGAACAAGGTGTGTACTGTATTATGTTATGTGCATACTCATTGACAGGACTAATTTAGCTTTGCCACAGGCTTGCCCATCAAAATGCAAACAGACACATATGCTCAATACAGGTGCTGCTGTCACATAGCAAAGCTACAAAACAGTTTTCTGACTGTTATGCTACTATCTGTAGACAGTCAGAAGGAATGTGACTCTGCAGGCCTCCCAAGCTGTTCAACACAGGCCTTGTTTATGTTCTCTAGGATTACTTCACCTGCAGTCATTTACAAAACAGACTTGAGCCATGATGCATGCATTAAATACTGTGATTTGTAGTGTGTAAAACTGGTTAGGTAGAGTAGGGGTTCTAAACTCACTCCAGCCCACTTGGTGTGTGTGTGTGTGTGTGTGTGTGTGTGTGTGTGTGTGTGTCTGTCCATGTATATATATATATATATATATATCCCCCAGAGATCAAGTCTGCATAACACCTTGACTTCAAAGCTGGCATTGTTTTGCACTTTTTGGCCCCTGCAGTTGATGTAGGCCTCCAAGCTCTCATCCTCCACAAGGCCTGCTGATGTCATCTGCCATAAGACTTCCTAAAGCCATATTAATAATAGACTTAAGCTGTGGTGCATGCAATAAGTACTGTGATCTGTAGTGTGTAATACTAGATAAGTAGGAGTTAGAATCTCACTCTGGTCCACTTGTCTCTGTGTATATGCATATACATCCCCCAAAGAGCAAGTGTACATACCACACTGACTTTAAAGCTGGCATTGTTTTGCACTTTTTGGCTCATGCAGTTGATGCAACCCTCAAAGCTTGCCTAAAATATGTCAATAACAGACTTAAGCTGTGTTGTCTGTGATAAGTATTGTGATCTGTAGTGTGTAAGAATGCCATAGGTAGGGGTTCTAATCTCATTCCAGCCCATTTGCTGTGTTTGGATGCGTATGTGTAACTTCGTCAAAGCAAATATGAATATCACACTGACTTACAAACAAAGAGGGTTTTGCACTGCTTTGAGCCTAGCAGGTGATGCAGGCCTCCAAACTCTTGCCCCCCATCAGACCTGATGTCATCAACCATAAAATAAAGCTACCTAAAGCCATGTTAAAGTCAGACTTAAGGTGTGGTGTGTGCATTAAGTCCTGTGATATGTAGTGTGTACGACTAGACAGGTAGGGGTTGTAAACTCACAGCAGCCATCTTTGTGTGTGTGTGTGTGTGTGTGTGTGTGTGTGTGTGTGTGTGTGTGTGTGTGTGTGTGCGTGCGCGCGTGTGTGTGTGTGTGTGTGTGTGTGTGTGTGTTTGTGTGCGTCTGCTACATTATTGCAGCCAAGTTTGTGTGTGTGTGTGTGTGTGTGTGTGTGTGTGTGTGTGTGTGTGTGTGTGTGTGTTTGTGTGTGTGTGTATGGAAGAGCATGGGGATCATAGGCTCATTGGAATTTACTTTACTATTGGCCCTTGTGCCCTTAGATTCATAGCCAAGTTGTTACCCTTGTGTATGCAATCAGCACCTACTGCCCCTGTCCAAGAGGAACCCAGGTGTAACTGCAGTGGTGAAATTATGGTCACCAATCCAATTGTACTGATTGCATATAAAGAGGGCAAATGAAGTGCTCTGTTTGACATGATGTGGGAGTCTGTTCCAAAAGAACATTAAACTGTGGTAGACAATTATCTTCCTCCAGCAGTTTGTATTAATGTCACATGCCAGGTTATTGTCTACACAGCGAATAATCTGTGTACTATTATGGATATGCAGCATTTCCAATACAGTAGGGTCAGAGATTTCCTCATATGCAAGCCAGAAATCACCTCTGAGTACTCCATATGTCACAGTCTACAGTGACACTGATATCAGATGATCACCATGGACAGATGCTGAATACCTGACTACCCCTTGTGAGGAAATTATGTGGGTCTCTCCATTTGATACAGCTACTTAGAAAGGTACATACTAAAAGGGCCGCTGCACTCAACTACAGGTTTGCAGAGGGAAGATGACATGGAGGTTATGACATCTACTATTTCTGAAGACAATGGCCTCACTTTTTATATAAACATGATAGTATGCCCTTCTTACCACTGTGCAGACATGGTGATCTAAGGTAAGTTAGCTGTTAACCTGTGTCTACAGGTCTCCCACCACTGCTCATGTATGTCAGGTTTTGCTATTGATGTGGTACTTAGCAGGAACATCACTGTTACCAAAAGCAATGATAATACATATATTTGCATTGCTTCTAAGGCCATGACTTTGTCAACAATAATTTGTTCAAGTAAGACCCTTGTGTAGGATGTTGACATACATTGGAGATTCTATGACTGCTCCCAGTTTGCAGGCATCAGCAAATCTTGTCAGCCACTGACATGTACTTTGTGCTTGTACCTTGGAGAAATGGATTCCAAACAGTACATGACCTATGACTAAACTCCGTGGAACAACAGTGGTTTGATTGCGACTATTGGAGGTGGATTCCCCTATTTTGACTATATGACCTCTATCACTGAGGCAGTGAATGACCCCCTCTAATGATATCAAGGTAGATGCCTAGTGGGTGCATTTTTCAATAATGGCTAAGTGGGGGAATAGTGTCAAATGCTTTGGCTAAATCCAGGTAGGCTGTATGCACATACTTCGCCCTCATCTAGGTCCTAGGTTATTGTCTCAAAGACATCCACCAGGTTAAACAGGCGTGTTCTCCGTTTGACAAATCCAAACTGTGTATGGTCAACTATGTGGAGATTACCTATATCTTTTTTAATAAGGTCCATGATGATTTGCCCCATGGCCTTGCAAATATGGCCAGTCAGGATAATAGTTATATAGTTTCTGGGGTCAGTGAATGCACCATCTATGTTCAAGTGGATAATGGTGGCTGTTTCCATTCAGCTGGGATGAAGTTGGTGGTTACACTATGATTGCAAAGAGTTCCGAATGGTGTTAGTACCACATGTTGGAGCCCATGTAGGACTCAGCCTGTGTTGTTATCATATCCCACAGATGCTGTGTTTTTGTGCACAGAGAGACCATTTATGACCTGCTCTTTATAGATATAAGGTAGGAGACAAATGGTAGGGATGTCATGGGGTATGTGTGTTGGGGACAGGGGGGTGTTGCTTTCCCAGAACCTGTCAGTCAGCATGTTAGCTATGTTGACAGGCACTGTATATGAAGTATCATTAAACATGAGTTCAGCACACATGTGGGCCTTTCCTTTTGGGTTACAGATGTAACTATAGAATGCCTTGTGGTTGTCCATTGAGGATGAGGCTAATTTGGACCCATACTTTGTTTTAGAGGACTTTACAAAAACACGTATTTGCTAGTTTAAGATGAGGAGGGAGCTTTTCCAGTTTAGGGGGCTCCCCCCCTCTTAGCCTTAGAAAGCAGTGTCTTCCTATTATTGTAAAGCCTGTTACTGGCAATTCTCCACCAGGCAGGATTGCTTCACCATGAGGAGCTTGTTGTGCTCATATAAAGTACAACCAAGTCAATGCAGTCATACATGTGTTTGCATAAAGGATTAGTATAGATCTTGGCATAGTTGCCAGTTAATCTGAAGGAGGAGGTACAGTGAAGCTATATATATATATATATATATATATATATATATATATATATATATACACCAACTCATAGGGGGTTATAATCTATCTATATATATATATATATATATATATATATATATATATATATATATAGATATATATATATATATACACCAACTCATAGGGGGTTATAATCTGGATTGGTGAATGTCTGTAGTGTATTTGCTGTAAGGGGAGGGAGTGTCAGGTGTGATACCTACTTTGAGTAAGACCGATTTGAGGTCAGATCTCACCAGAGAGGACCTCACAGTGGGTGTGCTACAGTGGTCGCCCATATTGGTACGCACCCAATCAAAAAAATTTGTGGATTAATGTCTGAACTGGAGCAATTAGATCACATTATTACTAATGATCTTTTATTCGATGAATGTGAATGGTCTTTTAATGCACAATATATATGGGTGGAGAATCAAATAAGCAAACAATATGACAGGAAATGTAAAAAATTGAAAAGGGACATGTTACAGTACAAAAGGGGTGAGGCGTATAGGTAGGAAACTAAAACGAATGAAACTAATGAGAACAACAAGGGTGATACAGAACAAGGATTTTATTTTAATAAACATAAAAAAGGAAGACAAGGAAGGAATGATTTTAATTCTGATTTTTTAGGGGGCGGCAAAAACTGGCAGGCCCCAAACCGGGAGTGATTCAGAGGTCAGGGAAAGTGGGAAACAAACTCATGGGAAAATGTACCAGACAGCAGGAACAGAATCAATTGGAAGAGAAATTAGGTATAATTAAACCTAATGATATACATTACTGCCTAGGAGAATTCAGTATTTTTAATTATACACAAACTGTATTGAATGATGATTTTTTTAAATTGTTATCCAAAGGAGCGAAATATGTTCCTAATGATGGAATTAATATTGTAGATTATATAGTTGATTTAAAAATATTTAAGAAAATTGAATTTAGCTGTATATTTTGAAGGAAAAAATACTATTCAGCCGAATAAGTTTAAAAAGAAAAGCACTTTTACACCCCCAATGAATCACACGTTGGCCACTTTTGAGAAAGTTGTTATAGATGAGATATATGAATATGGGAATAAAAGAAAATTTTTCAAAAATAAATACAATTTAGAATATAACGAATTTAAACTTTTAAGACAAATTCAGGCCAACAAAGGTATAAGAATTATGGAACCCGATAAGGGAGGGGGTGCTGTTATTTATGATACAACTAAATATGTAAATAAAATTAATAGTATTTTGTTGAATTCGGGGAATTATGATATATCATCCATCAATGAAGTAAATATTGGGTACCATAAAATTGATTTATTTTTGGAAGAATTACTTTTGGATGAAAGGATTAATGTAGATATGTATAACTTTTTGAAAGAAGAACAAACCATTATTAGTACCATAGTGGGTATACCTAAGGTACATAAGAGCATAAATGATCCTCCATTTCGTCCCATTATATCTGGTAATAGATCTAAAACCTTTCCTTTTGGTAAAGTGATTGACAGCTGGTTGAAACCCATACATAATAGAATAAAGCATATAGTTATAGATTCATGGGATTTTCTAGGAAGATTAGTACCAGAACTTGTCACAACTGATATGTTTTTAGTGACTAGAGATGTAGTGGATCTTTATTCAAGTATACCCCAGGAGGAAGGGTTAAATAGATTTAACCACAGTATTGAAAAATATGGGTGTTTGACTTGGGACAAAATATCCCTTATTATGGAATTTATGGAAATAGTTCTGATACATAACTACATCTTATTTGAAGGTGAATACTACAGGCAAAGCAAAGGGGTAGCTTTGGGGGCGGCTTGTGCCCCCATCTTTGCCAATTTATTTTTATTAGACTGGGAAATGGAACACATTTTACTATCAGATTGGAATGACAAAATTTCATGTTATTTGAGGTTCTTGGATGACATGTTTTTAATTTGGAAAGGAAATGAGAGCACACTTAATGATTTTAAAATGTATTTAAATACAAGGTGTGACTATTTAAAATTCACATTTAGTGTTGATCAGAAGTCCATATCCTACTTGGACACCCGTATTACTGTGGAAAATGGTAGATTTAAATCTAATATTTATAGGAAAGATACCTTTAGTAATGCATATCTAGAGTATTCTAGCTGCCATCCTAGAAGTCAGAAAAGAAGTATAATTAAAGGTCAGTGTATAAGGGCTGCTAGAATGACATCAGATTTTTCTGACAAGGTCACGGAACTAGATGTTATAGGGAATATGTTCAAGAATAGAGGTTACCCCACAGAGATGATATCTGATATTAAGGAATATGTAAAAAAGAATGGGGGAAAAAATATAAACCCATCCTTGGGGCAGGCACGAATAAAATGAAGGGGGCAAACATGAATAATGATGATATGAATTTTAATGAATTTACTAGGGCATGTATATTACAATACACCCCCAAGCCAGGGACATAAAGAAAATAATAGAAAACAACTGGAATATTTTGAAAACCGATAACAGTGTATTTAAGACAGTGGGGGGGGGGGTACCAAAATTTGTATCTAGAAATGGTAGTAATTTAAAAATTAAATTAGAAAAGAAAATTATGAATGTTAATCTTAATAGCAATTTGTTAGGTACTACAAAATGTGGGAATTGTAATCAGTGTGGTCTGATTATTAAGGTTCCTTCCCTAACTTTGGAAGATGTCAACAGAACTGAAGTTAGGTTTCAAAAAGGTAATTGTAAAACATCCCATTTAGTCTATCTAGCTAAGTGCACTAAATGCCCTTATTTTTATGTGGGGAAGACTGATAGATGTCTTAGAAATGGAATCTATGACCATTGTTATAAAATAAAAAAACAGGACACAAAAAATGCTTTACTGAGACATCTTAATGGCAATAAACACTGTGATTCCTTTAATGTTGGTATACTTGAAAGTGTAAAAGCGAACCCCAGAGGGGGAAGTATAAAGTATAAACTTGGAGAAAAGGAAACTAGGTGGCAGATAAAACTTAATGCTTCAGTTCAGCCAGGACTTAACAAAACTATCTCTAGCAAGCCTATATTGGAAAATAGGGGATAGATGAGATAGTTGAAAGGCATACACTTTTAACACAGTAAACGGAAGGTTGGTCCATATCATTTCATTTTACTTTATGTTATTTTATTCTATATTTTTTTATTCTTTGTTTTTTATGGGGCTGTCAAGTATTTCTTTACACATTTGACAATATTAGTATGATTATAGGAAGTTTAATAGAGTTGATATGTTTCTTTATATAGAGAAGGCAATTGACAAGGAAAATAAGCACTGAGCACTTTAAATTTTAACCCATTTTAATTATTATATTTCATTGTAATTAGTTGAAGCATGAGACTGGGTAATGTTGGTATTTAAACCCCTTGAGGCAATTATGAATAGTTCTGATGAAGTCTACACAGGGTAGATGAAAGTGCTCAACTCTTGTAACTCTTGTGAAAGTAACGTAGTTTTAGTATTTTATTATTTTAATAAATGGATTCACTGGAAATCGGTTGGTGTTCAGTGCTAATATACGTACAGTCTGGGAGCGGACATTGGTGTTATCTTGTTATACCCAATCAAGTATGTTAGCTCCCCTTGGGTGTGTCAACCAACTGGTCCAGGTCATTGGAAATAATGAAGTCGAGTAATATTTGGGCAAGTGAGTTTGAGCACGACTAATCTTCCCAGTCGGTGGGAAGTAAAAGTCACCCCAAACCATGATGTCTGGATGTATCTTTATAGACTCATATAGATCCAATTAAGCAGAGTGGGTGTCCTGATGCATGGAGAGGCTCCTGTAGCTGGAAATGACCTAAATAGGTGGCCCACAAACAATCAGTAGCATCTGAAGTGTATCCATGGAATCATGCTGTGTAACCATTGTGTGTGTGTATGTATTCTTAATAAATATTTATACACTGCCAGCATTAGTTTGCACACCCTCAGGTTGAGGTCTACACATGTGGAAAGAGGTGCAGCCTGGTATGGCTGTGGTGCTCTCCACAGCCTTGAACCAGGTATCTGTGACTGCACAAAGGTCTGTGTATTCCAAGCTGAGGACAGCTTACAGTGAGTGCAGTTTCCTGTTGACACTCCTAGCATTTAGCAGCATAACCTTGAGGTTGTTTGTACATGGGGTGTTTACACTGGAAAATTTGTCATCCCAGCCCGATAGATACTGGATCCTCTTAGACTGACACCAGATACTAAGCCTATTATTGAATTCAATCATGTCCTGTTTGTATTGAGGCATCATCCTAGCTGAAGGTAAAATGCAGCTGATAGCCAAGGGCATACCTAGCTGAGATTATGTCTGTCATCACACAGTATGAAGACATACATGGCAAGTCTTACACAACAACAGGAACTAAGATATAGTCATAACAGTAGCTGTTGTTGACAGATTTGACTGTATGTGAAATTTGCTGTATCCAGGTACCTCACAGTCAGTTGACCGTGACCCTTACCTTATCTAGCCCAGAGAGGGGACGTCACTGTAACTCATGATGTAATCACCTATGACTAATATGTTTGCATTTGCATTTTACAGTAAGGGTTTGACCAGTTAGGCTATGGTGCATTAGTTATTATGTGTACTGTGCTCTGCAGAGATACTATTATGTGCAGTGGGCTTGCATTGTTGTTTGTGAGATGTCTGGTAATTAGGTATGTTTCTGGTATGGACCTCCACATATGTAGGAATGTGTGACATTGGTTTGGCTGGAGTAGAAGGTGAGGAGGTCATGTTGGCACCCTGCTCATTGTTATATGTACTGTCAGGTGTGTGAGAGAGCATGGATACAAGGGTTTTAATGTTTATGAACCTCACACACATTATGTTTGTGTGGAGTAGCAGTGCAGGTTTGGGAACGCTGTCCACATCTTTGCAATAGTCAGTGAAAATGCCATTATCTATAGAGTACTGCTTGTGTATATGTCACAACAGGCCATGGTTAGGCAGTGCCCTGACAGATGCTTATACGTATTCTGTTATTACATTTATGGTGTCATCCTAAGGGAAAACAGTACCTGATAGTGTGGGATGGCATAGTAGATTGGGTACACTGCCTTACCAGGCTTGTGACACTTGAATGCAACATAATCTTGTTATTAGCCATGGATGGAAAAGCATACCTACAAATGTGACAATGTACAACATCAGCAAAATAAGGGTCATGCTGATACACCCTCGGGGTTCACAGCCTCAAACACACTGTCCGCAGGCACTCTTTGCAGTGAAGATGTGCATGTCTGTGCATGCACAGAAAACATGTCCAACTCTGCTGTCATTACATTAGCCTGGCAAGTCTACAATGTCTGTCAAACTACAGACGGCAAATGTATGTTGTATGAAATGATGTGGGAATACATTTATTGTTCTGGGAACATAAATATACAATATGATATATATATAGGACATGTGGCAGGGATAGCAACATTGCCCAAGGGTGGCCACCCATCTGCAGTAGGCCTTACATCCATTTCATGCACATGTAGATCATCATCATTTTATTTATTTATTTATTTATTTATCATTTTTTGACCAGGAAAGTCTGACTAGGTTCCACAGAGCCTGTTTTCAGCGGAGGCCCGGGGAGAAATGCTCCAGATGCATGTCTTTGGAATTATGCTGCTAAAGGCCAGGCTGCATGAATTCCTGTGAAACTGTCTCCTAACATGGATCACTGTTGCTGTGGAGCTTGATGGAGAAATCTTGGACATCTGTTTCATCAGAGGCTTAAACTCATATTGTGATGCAGCAGCTGTGCTCTTAATCACCATCAGATCATTACCCTAGTCAAATGCTATGACCCTCAGAACCAAAGGTATAATACATGCAAATGTCAAATGATTGCTCTGGTTGCTAATTAAGTATTCTACCTGAAAAAGGCTACAACAAACCTACAGAGCCTTGTATCATGTGTGACAAATTGTGGGGATCAACAAACAGGCTGTGCTTCACTTCATATATTGAGCTTGGTGGTAATGTTTTGCTTCTGGTGAGAGACAAGGAATAGGAGCTTTGTATCCCACCACACTGAGGCCATGTTGAGACCAGCAATAGTAATAGCCAGGGTGAAACAATTTAGGTGACTCCCCTCTTTTCAGCATCCTTCATAAGGTAAATGCTCTTTCCCAGCATGTACTGCTTGATTAGTGTGTAACTTCAGAATAACTGCCTAAATACGCCATCCTTAACTTTATGGGATGCATGTATTCCTTTACTCTCCAGTGTTTGTCAGTGTTCTGTGCAGGACTGGATACCTTGGGTGACATGTTTCTTGGAAACCATGATGGCATTAACTCCTATACTGACTTCCACACAGGGCAACCAGCATGCAGTGTCAAGCTTTGTCCCCATAGTTGTGGAACAGATACCTGTGACATTGAGAGATATTCTCAATACAACTATTTAATCAACAATAAAGGATCTGTTGCCATGGATATGAGGAGTCCCAATGTGACATTTACCACCCTGGTGAACATGGGCATCCCAAGGCAATGTAGAAATTGACCCATGTTTACCGACTACCACTTCATAATCAAAAAACTGATATGGTGTGAGAGATGTATATACACAATGTCACTGGAGCAAAGTTGTCACATAAAAGTACTCCTAATGCAATAAGGTAGTCAGTGGTACACATGCTGCACCCATCACACAAAATCCAATCAGACAGGAGCTGAGGCACTGACATGTTACATACATAAATCACAAATACCTCGTAGAGAAAGTCCAGATAACAAATACCCTCAGCAGCCCCATATGCACTTTGTGAAAACAACGCACATATCAACACATAGAGCAAAATCTCATGGAGGACCAACCTATAAGCCCATAAGTGAAGCCAGCTCACAATCCAACATTCTAGTCATCGTAGACTTCATGCAAATGAGGAGCTGTCATCGAATCCCCCACTGACACAAATATTCTCCAGGAGGAGCTGACACAGACATACAGTTGTTTCAGAGCCATGGACTAACACTAAATACTAAGAAATGCACAATACTATCCTTTGGGAAGTCATCCACTCCTGCTAACTATCGTATTGCCAGCACATCTCAAACAGTTGGCTGGGTAGTCAGTGACTTATGAACACAGATAGTGATCTAGCCTTTGATTGCCATGTGTCTGTAATATTTTGGACATCATTCTATGTTGCACAACCTATAAACAAAGGTATGGCATGTAAATCCAATGAAGCCATTGTTCCACTGTTATCTGCATTCATCAGACCTATCATTGGTCCAAGGCCACCTTTGGTATGTAAGTAACCAGGCATATCCAACAACTGTAACAGCCACAGAGGTTCCTCAATACAACACTACATGGTGTACATAATGTGTCCTATGCAGACCATGTCAAGGCCCTATCTATGTATTCTGTCTCCTATATGCTTTGGAGAGGAGATGTATGCCTGCCATACAGGGCAGTATCAGACCCACTGTGGACCTCTTGCATATCCACTAAACAAGTAGCACAACAATTACCTGTTCTACTGACCTATACCTTGCCTGTAGTATGTATAGAACATTCTGGAAAGACAAATATGTTAGCCAGAGACTACAACCTATATGGAACAGGCTCCCCATCCATGTGAAGCAGAGTTTAGCCCTAATGCAAATCAAGTGCAAGTTACACGATTGAATGGGGAACAGGACAATCATACCTGCTTATGGACCAATGTCTCTTATGGACACAGGGAAACTGTATATGTTTCAACCCTCACGCCCCAGTTTGTAGATGTTTCAGCTCCCAAAAACTTGCCAACACTTATCAATGGTATCAGACCTTGACAGTGTTTAGGGATGCATGGCTAGGCTTAAAGAAGCCCTTGTGTTCATTAGCCTATTAAATACATGTGAACCTATGAACCCTGGAACCTATCCTGTGTTACCTTTCTGACAACATTAGTCTTCTGTGCTGACATTCAATTCTGTGCTCTGATGTTGATGGGTTGAATGTAGATGTGTACCCATAGGTGTGTCTTACACAATCCTGAAAATGAAATGCAAACATTTCCATGTGAAACCTGTCATTGTGTGACTACACAGCTATTACAACAGCATCCACCGTAACATGCACACATTATTATGGTATAGTTATTATAAATGGCAAAGTAGAAATTCAGAAAATGACCACTACAAGTGACATGTCAAAAGAAACATTGGATTAAACGAATTCATATTAATGTAGATAGTCGCCCTATGCATCAGACACATAGCTTTATTTCCCTGCATCCATGAGAAAGATGATACGGATGTGGCACAGGTCTCATCACTTCCACAGGGTATTGTGTGGGGGTGCAAGAGGCCTAGGCTTACCCAACATGTTGGCAAGCTTGTTTGTGAGTCAGGAAGGGAAGCAGGCAAGACGGACCATGGAAATGTGGTATGTGTGTCTGTAGGTGACCTGAATGTGACAGTGGTAGGTGAGTGTCTTGAGTGCAAACAGCCAAGCTCAGTGTTAGCCCTTGTGTCTGTATGTTGGACAGCTGTGACATGTGCATGCTAGAGCTAACAGCTCATTGTCTCCATCCCCAGACATGTGAACTGTCTGTGCCAGGAGTTGCACTGGCACCTTCATGCACAGGGTCAGATGCTGTGCTACTAACTGAGGGTGTCTGGTGTCTGCTGGGAACGTGTCATCCATGGGACAGACCAGGACCATGAGCCCATGGCCTGCCATGTCCTGGTGTGGACAGCACACTCCCCACTGGAGTGCTGGATGTACTGCCATTAAGGGAGCGTGATTGTGCATGGCCACATTGATTTTCAGCAGATGAGTTGCTGACCTAGATCAATGAGTCCAATGCTCAAACCCAACCAGATGTTCCATCACAGACAATGTACATTCCAAAACAGATAGTGTGTGATATCTCTCAGACCAATGTGTTTCCACTGCATCAGTGAACCAATCCAGGGTATCAACAATCCAGTGGAGATAGTTACTGATGTCAGAATGCACTGCATCCGTAATCCTGAGCATTCATCTGGAGTTACTTTCTGAACATGCCTGTGCCGTCATGATGGCCCTAAATATATGCTGACTGACATGAGATGAGACACCTGCAACAGGTGGGGGAGTGACAGTAGGCCTCCTACGAGCACCCCTATCAATCCACCTGTGTGGAGCCTTGCCAACTGCTATGGCCAGTCTCAACAGTCACTGAAGTCACAGTAGCCACATTTTTCTTTTCAATGTCCCCACCTGCTGACTGTCCAATATCTGTGGCCACAGGGGACTGGGTATGCGTAGGCATACTGGCTGTATACAGTGATAATAAGGGTGGAAGAGGGATGTCAAACTCTGTGTCAAATTCATCCCCTGAAGCCCCCAACTGTGCTTCACTTTGCCAACCACCATCATCAGAGTCTGAGGAGACACTGACATCAGGTTGTGAAGTGGACAAAGACCAACCTCCCTGGTCACCTATGATAAAAAGGGAAAAGCATTACATTAATACCTGCACTACTATGCTCTGCAGTACTATGTTGCAATATATGTTAAGTGGTATACTACTGCTGTCACTATTCACACTTGTATAACCCACAACGTCATACAGTAAGGACATTACTTTCTAACCCACATTTGTGATCATTTGGAAATAAATGTTCTTTAAACAGGAATCTCATGAGCAAAACATAAATGATGTACACTGTTGACATTTTGCAAAACTCTGCACAGTTGACAGTTATGGCAATCTACAATGCCCTACAATTACTGTGGTCACACCTACAAGGCACAGGTATTAGTCTAAACTGTGTACAGCCAGAAAATATCTGTACAGTTGGCAGTCATGCAGACAGTACATCAATCTAGCCAACAGGTCTGTGAAGACACGAGCAAATGAATGAACAAAATCTACATCTCTGACAAAACAGATTTGTACTTACCAGCAGCAGAAGCATGGCCTCTTCCTATTCCTGACCATCCTGGAAAAATTTGAGGGAGAGGTCATGTCCAAAGCAGTGCATGTGACAGTATAACAGAGCTAATACTTCAAAATATCTCACATTTACATTAGCTGCTATGTTAATAGGCATGTGGGTCACAAACTGTACATGAGCTTAAAACTGCAGCTAACATTCCCCCCAAAACCCTTGATGCCCACATAACACTATGTGCACCCTGACACAATGACTGCTTCAGTATTCCAATGATGATCCAACTAAGCATACCTGGACGCTCCTCTTAAGTGGAAATGGTTGCACCCACATCCATGACATATGGGTGATGCCTGGGAGCTGTCCTGTGTTGCAAGTTTCACCACTAATTCCTCAGTGGTTGACAGAGGTTGTTCTGCTGCAGATCTACCAACAGTGACCTGACGATCCCTGGCTATATCTGCTGCACATCTGTGTGCCAAGCTGAACATATCTTTCACACAGTTTCACACCTGCTCATATGTGCGATTCTGGTGACCCACAGCATTAATGTTGTGAACCAGTTTGTCCCACAAGGTTGCATGCTTTTGCCTGTTTGCCGTCCCTGTGGTAGCAGGACTTGGTGATGTTGTCTCAAGAATCAGTAATGAGGTAATTATCTGCCTCAATGAGAGGTGGACGTCATATGGCATGCATATCTCCTGAAATACAAATAAATGAGAACACATAACAGGATCACATACATCAGAGTACAGTATGTGGAAATACAACAATAAAGAAAGCCTGTTGTTATTACCTGCTTGATTACATATCTCTTAATCAACAGTGTGCCAAACATAGGTTGTGCAAGCAAGTAGGATTGTAGTAATAGTGACCCACTGCTGTTTGTGACATGACAGATACTCACATATGATCACACAACAAACCTAGGATATCATTGTAGTGTGCCCCATAGTAGGGAACCCCCACCCCACCCATAACATATGTATAAACAGGAGTGCCAATCAATTAGCAAGGTACTACTACAACTGCTAACAAAGGAAGTATCCTGGAGACCTGTGTACCTGGTTAATACAGAGCATTAAACCCTTACTGTACTCTCCGTACTCTGTAGGTGTAACCCAGCTGGAGATCACTGGCATGTCATCCATACAGTTCTAAGAAAGGCTTACTGATGTACTCTCATTCCCTCTATGTATATTCAAACATATGCATCATGTTGGAAACAAAAGAGTTACATACCTGATGGAGTACAAAACCCCTGTGCTGAAAAATACATCTATATGAATACTGTGTGAACGAGTTAAGTATACAAACTAAGTCTCATGCACAATGGTTCCCCTAGCTAGGTGTTTGCCTTTTTAAGATGGGTCTCATTAGCAGCTGATTGCCTCTGAACAAATCTGTGGTTCAGGAATGCTACATGCAGCATACACAGCTGATTTGCAGCATAATCAGCCAACCCCATGTAACTACTCAACCATATATAAGGCTTCAATGTAGATTCCATTCCCCTTCTCAGATTTGGGTTGATAATTGGTGGGCTAGGGGTCATGTCAGCACAGAAAGAATGTTTGTAGCAGCTACTTGTTACACACAGATGTGTGTGCTACAGGCTAAAGCTGCTGCTGCAGGCAATAGGCATAGATAGAGAGGCTGCAGAATGAGCAGGGCAATGACACTTAAGAGTAACTGTGGGAACTGCGGCAGCCTTGGTGTACAGACAGAGCCTGATTCAGGGAACCCATCCTACTGGAATATAAGTTCTGTGTTTAAGATAAGTATGTTAGTCATTATCAGAGTGAAGGGAAACATGATTGTTGTATCCTAGAAAAAGATAGAGGGTACATTAACCATTACGTCAACCAGCTGGAAAACTGCCAAGTCATATGTGATGCCATGGTAGTCATCCGGAAAGTGTGTGCTGGCAGCCATTGCTTCTAGCACGAGCTCCAAATATGTAGATAACTTGTGCTGCTGTGGTTGTCTGCAATTTCACTAGCAAATCATTGTCTGCTGAAGTCTGCTATGACTGGGCCTCACTTGAATTACATACTTCAAAATCCTCTGTGCATTCATACTTATGCATGACCTGACATTCTGTGCACATTCTAGTATTGCAATAGGAATAAATTAAATGTGGTCCATCTGTAGGCCTTTGACTGCCATTATTTAGAAGCAGAATTTCCATCTGTACTGCTTTGGGTAAATAAATACTTCATGAGACAGTCATACATATAGAATTTATGCTGATGATGTTATTGTCCACAAATATATTTTAAATGCTAGACACAGCTGTATTTGAAGTCAGGAGCATGTGGACCAAAAATTAATATTTTCACAGCATTTAACAGATTAAGCTATTGAG
This sequence comes from Protopterus annectens, assembly GCF_019279795.1. Lineage (NCBI taxonomy): Eukaryota > Metazoa > Chordata > Ceratodontiformes > Protopteridae > Protopterus > Protopterus annectens. The sequence continues at coordinate 744,686,242 of NC_056749.1, read as the reverse complement.
TCACTGTTATAGCAAGTCCATTTTTACATTTTGTACATATAATTGCACACTTGCCTGCTGTTACATACCTCGTTAGCAGCTATTTTATGTGTATGGCTTTATAGTAATGCATTTCTCTACTAGAGACACAGTTACACTCTTATTTTTTACATTACTCATGTAGCAATTGTATTTTTACATGTTGTAGATATAATTGTAGAGTTCCTGCTTTTAGATACCTCACTTACATCTTTTCTATGTATATCACTTTATCAGAGTCCCAGTAACAGTACAATTTTGCTATTAATCTCATAGCAGATTTGCATGATGCGGCTTAGGAATAGGATCATAGGATCATAGGAACTTACTAGGCTATTGGCCCTGAGGACCTTACAAACCTAGTCAAGAATTTAGCCCATGTTCCACAAGTCAAAATCCTATGCCACTGTCCAGCAGGGACATAAGTGGAATCCCAGGAGTTTAATTTCTGTTCCCCACCCCAGTTATCCAGATTGCGCTTAAAAAGGTTTAATAAGGTACTCTGTTTTATGTTGAGATGGAGTCTATTCCACAAAAGGGGAGTCTCTGGGACACAAATATGTCCTGCCAACATGTCCTATTGATGTTAAAAAACAAACAGGTGAAAGAAGGAACATCCAGTCCAGTAGCAACAAACAAACTGAATCCATGTAAGTTCATATGACATCATTGGAAGTGGATTTTAGAGCAGAATGTAACAAACTGAAGGGTATGTTCTTTAAACGAGCATATCCACTTGGACTTACAGATAAGGTAGTCACTGAAATAGAAGTAAAAAGAAGAACAGGCCACTTTGTTCCTATCTTAAATAAAGGACTTGTCTGTGGGAACATTGATAATAATGGTCTGAGTTCTTCACCTGAGATTGTAGCTGATTCTCAAACTAGTTATGTAACTAGTTTTATTACTATCTTTTTTTCTGACACTATCCAAATAAGGAAAATCTTATTCAAAAATTGGATTGTAGTAATGGAAGTTCCTGTCATTAGATTAAAAATTGGGAATGTACCTAGATTGGTGTTCAGGAGGGGGCAAACTATAAAGAACTTATTGGAACGGTTTCTGCCCCTTCTTTGTATAGGCCCGGGATGAGAAAATGTGGGGCTTGCACCCAATGTAAATTCATCACAGTGGAAGAGACTTTTAAGATACGTGACATATCATATAAAATAAGGGGGATTATAATTGTTGTACACCAGGAGTTGTATATTTATCTCAATGCCAATGGTGTACCTCATTTTACACTGGCAAGACTGAAAGGTAATTCAGACAATGCATTTATGAACACCAGTATAATATAGGTAAACAAAATACTAATAATGCCCTGGCGAAACATATTGTTGATTTCCCTGACCACCATTTCGAGTACTTGATAGTTTAGCAAGTTAAGAAAAACATTAGGGGAGGACCATGGGCATTAAATTTAGAATTAAGAGAGCTTTTATGGCAAGTAAAATTGAATGCCTTTTCCTTCCCAGGTTTGAATGACTATTGTTCTTTAGGTTGCCTTCTTAGATTAAAAGCCTTGAATAGATGGGGTTCCTATTGCGTGATCGAAAATTGTAAACTGCAAACGTGTATTGAGCGAACCCAATTGGTTGAAACATCAAAACATCGTGCACGTAACACGGAAATCGCTGTAGGGAATATTTTCCCTTTACTTCAATGCAGTGCAATCTCGGAGTAGGAATATTTAAGTAGTGGGGGTGTGGGGGGGCACAGCCCCCTACATGGGGAATGCAGGGGAGCTTGCCCCCTGCCTACAGCATTTAGGTAAGTATAATTTTTTATTTTTATTTTTTATTATATTTTCAAAATTTCAAACATCGCTCATATGGTGTCGACGATATGGTGGTCGATGTTTGCAACTTTCGAAAATAGAATATAGACCCGAATAAATGATGTCTATATGTTTTATTGTGAGAATAGGTTTTTTATAACTACTTAGGTTAATTTGGACTTGGTACTTTTAAACTGAAGGAAGGCAGTTCATGATGCTGATGTCAATTGAATTAATTTTAGCCTGTGGTTTTAGTATATAATGGATAACAGTTGTTTCAAGTATTTGTTTGAAGAAGTTCAGATAAATTGTTTGAACGAAAGTGCTTGCATGGATTAAATTTGTTTGTTGCTACTGGACTGGGTGTTCCTTCTTTCACCTGCTTGTTTTTAGCAGTTTGTGGAGTCTGTGTTGGGATTTAGTAGTCCTACTGATGTCACAGACGAGGCTTGAGTTCTCAAGTGCGGGTTACTCAAGTGGAGCTTGGCTTGCGGATATGCAGCAGTCCCATCAGAGTGGGGTCTGAGATTACTTTCTATGCCAGACAGAGGTCACCTCGGAGGAGTCTGTAGGAGGCTGAGTAGAGGGACAGGGCCTTTAGCCTATCTGTGTAAGGTAGATGTTTGAGGCCCTGGATTTTCCGGGTGAGGAATCTCTTGCTCATGATGCGCAACGTCGCTTAAACATGCTTAATAATGGCAACTTGACAATTACTATGTTTTGCTTAAAACACCTATGTTAATTAACAGCTGTGTGACTTGGCAGGTTGATGTACTGCCCTGCAGGTGCGATGGTCCTGGGTTCAAAATAGAATGCAGGTGTACTTTTTGAATGTGATTAATTTTTTTCACAAACATATATCAATATAGTGCCATTTAGCTTAGCTTAGCAATGTTGTGCATCGTGCAGCGTTATGCAAAAAATATTTAAAGAAATGAAAAATGGGGAGATAGGACAGTGGTGAAATGGGGTGCAAGCAGGGGGAAAAATATAGTGAAAGGCAGGTAGGTATGTGCAAGAAGGGTGTAGGAAAGAACCATAGCTATCCATTTCTTGTACAGCAACAGCTGTGCACTTTAACAGATTTTTTTTTTAGCTGAATTTGGACTGTCACCCCCAGAGAGAGGGATGAGGGCAACATAAGTGTATTGTCAATCCAATTCGACCAAATTAAGTATGTCCAGTGGACATGTGTGTGAAATGGAGGGCTATGTATGGAACAATATTTTTTGGGAGGGGACAGATGTCCTTTTTTTTAAAGGTGAGAGTGGAATGTTGAGGAAGGTACATAGGTATGTGTGGGGGAAATATGTTGGGAAGGTGTGGAAGCTTTTGCAGACAGACAAGACAGATACAACAACAGACAGTGTTGGTGTGTGAAACAAGGGAGGGGTGAACACCTTGTTTGGGGAGGGTGTTGTGCAGTCCCAGTTCCATGGATGTTAGACATGGCAGCAGTGTGACTCAAGTCCTCACCCATGGGACTGTCAGCAATATACCTTCACTGCTCCTGAAGAAGCAGTGGTTGACGCCGGTGCCTGCGGTGAGGCTGCCCCACCAGGATGGACAACATGCTCTCCATAACAGTTTGGCACAGCAGCCTATGCACCATGCCTGGCAGTTCATCACAGGTGACATATGCACACCCACCACTTCCATTCCTAGAGGGGGGACCACCCCCAGCCTGTGGTGTGGAACTACCCTATGGAGCAGGTAGTGCAGAGGCAGCAGAGGGTAACCACCCGGCTGCAGCCCAGTCATGCAGGGAAGCCAAGGTGGATCACCTGGAACTGGCCTACCTTATCATGCTGAAGTAAATTAAAACATAAGGTAAAAATAAAAATAACCAAACAAATGTAATTAATAACATAATAGCAAATAATACTGAGTAATGGAAAGCAATAGAAAGGAATATAATGAGGAACACAACAATAAATAACATAAATGAAAGTATTTTAACAGCAAAGCAACATTAAATTATACATACGGCCAGCATAAGAGGCAATTACAAATAAAATATTAATATCAAATCATAATAATATTAACTATAATTAATAAATTAAAGAAGAGAAGGGGTAGGATGAGAGAGAAAAAAAGAACATTAGTAATTTTGCAGATACTATAACTGCACAGACTACTGCTACATACTTCTACATATGTAGGATTTCAGTTGTGAGAACAGTGACTGCTTATATTGTATAGATGATGTTGCACATACATAGCTCTCAACCTGTTAGCATGGGACATTATGCGCCAAGCCCTACCAAATGGTGGTACAAAGGCAAGACTACAGGGAACATTTTTACATAGTGTACGCATACATTAGTAGCAAGGTGTTCTGATAAATTTACCATTAAATTGCATTCCAAGTAATGCAACATATCTGCAAATCAAGAACCAGACATATGGGGCAGTAGTCATTACATTCTGCAAAAATCGTGACAGTTGAGAGGTATGTTCTTCTACACTAATTACACTACACAGCCGGTCATTTCTCAGCTGACTGCCATAGGATTAGAACCCACAAGCAGTGACTACAAGAATAATGTGCACTTTATTTAAAAACATTACTTATCAAAGCACCATTTCCTTTTGCACTTTATTGCTTCATGTTGCTTCAAATCTGGCATTTATATACATGTATGGCTGTGCAAGTCTTCTGTTAACTTGCCTGTATACCCTGTTCATTCACTAAGTGCTATCTACAGCATATTTCAGAAAAATATATCAGAGCACAAGCTTGACCCTTAATCTGGGTATTGCACTACATTTATTTCTGTCATTTGTTGGTGCTGTATTTAGTAATTTATATGTAACAGTTGACTGGTGTCAGATTACAACATACATGCAGTGAATGTAAGAATAGGGAACACTTTATTTGAAACATTACTTATCAAAGCACCTTGACGAGTAGCGTTCGGAAGACATGCATGAATGGGCGTGCCTTCATTGAAGGTTGGGCATTGAGCTGGCACCTCAGCACCGTAAAAAAAATCTACTGTCAATCATTAGCAGACCGGAGTTCCACTGTGGTGACCCCTAACCATGAAAAGCCAAAAGAAAAACAACAACAACTTATCAAAGCACCATCACCTTTAAAAATGTAATGATTAATGTTACTTCAACTCTGCTATTTAGACCATAGATAGCTGTCTAGGACTTCTATTAACTTACCCATATACCCTGCTCATTTATTGAGTGCAACCTACATCACATTTCAGACAAATGTGCAGACCTCTACAGTGTCTATTAATCTGAGTAGACCGCAACATTAACTGATGGTTGGAAGATATGGTACACAGTACTGCATGCTTACTTGCTTTACCATTTCAGATATGCACTGCCACAGATGTAGAATGTCCCCAGTATTTCATACCTGACTGTTAGGACTACAACATCTGTGTGACAGCCGTGCCCTGGCCCAGCAATGAAGAAGCCTCAATCCTCACCACTAACACCAGTGAAGTCATCTCCTAGAGGAGGAAAGGATAACTAATACACACAGTAAAGTACACTTTCCCTTAAGTGCACACAGAGATCACAGTCAGTCTGTGGCTGGTTGCTCCCTTGCTCTCCAGGTCCCCAATAAGACTCCCCACTGGCACAGCTATAGGGTCCAGATCTCAGCCTAGCTGGCAAGTTAACCTCCAGTACCCTCTCTGTCCAACCAGTGCTTCGTGTCCCTGCCCAGGTAGCTGACACACACCCACACTTTGAGATAAGTATTTATACAACTTCACAGACACTCCTGGGAAAGGCTGACACAGATTCTCCAGCTGTGTCCCTTTACCCAGACTATACGGTAGTAATTCCTGCCACCACCAGCTAATATAATTATCAGCTACCAAAAGGCCCTTGAAAGGGTGTCCAATTATTACTGTGCAATATTATTATCCAGTTGGCAATGTGACTATTCAGTCTAATGCCAAAAAGTGTATTGTCATCCCCTTTGGTAAAAACTCTGTACCCATGAACTACCACATAGCTGGTAGTCTACTTAATGCCAAAAATGTGATAAGAGACCTTGGGACACAGGTGGACAGTAGTCTCTCCTTTGATAATCACATCGCCACAGTGGTCAGGAAATCCTTCTACGTGGCTCATCTCATCACAAAAGGATTCTCATCCAGAAAATAAGAGGTCATTGTTCCCCACTACTCATCACTCATTAGACTCATTATAGAGTACAACACCCCTTTTGGTATGTACCTCACAAGACATCTACAACAACTGGAAAGACCACAGAAGTACCTCACTAAGAGGATTACTGGCCTCAAACAGATGCCCTACGCAGACCGTCTCAAAAAACTACAGCTTTACTCCATCGCATATCGCCTACTCAGGGGCGATCTCTGCCTAACATACAAAGCTATGTCAAACCCAGAGCTGTTGGACATGCTCCACTTAAAGAAATCCCAATCCCTCCGAGCTACACGCTCTAGGGACCTAAACCTTGTCACCACAATAAACAGAACATGCTGGAGGGATACATTCCTGTCCCAGAGACTTCCCATACTCTGGAACAGACTACCTATCTATGTCAAACAGAGCTCCTCATTAGCACTCTTCAAGAAAAATCTTGATGATTGGATGGGAAAGGGGAAATTCACCCCAGGGATCACTTCTGTGGCTCTGCTCGACAGGGGCACAGGAAAATAATTTTCTTTGGTGGCGAAAGCCAAGGTACATTTTTTGGCTAGGCTTATATAGGCCCTAGGGCCAATAGCCTAGTACCTACCTATGAACCTATGAACCTATAAGGCTTATTAGAGTGGCCTATTATGATAACCTGTATAAATATGCAATGTACTGTAGAACCTATTTCTCTACATAAACCAGCCACTGGTAAAGGTTTTTAAAATATTTTATAATAAATAATTAAAACACAAGACAATACTACAGCACTACAGAGATATCTAAGAGTTCAGAAATCACACAGAAACTTAAAACAATACAGTAGGACAGGTCTGATGTCAAAGAAAAACACTCAATCTGACGTTCTAATCTTTAGCTATTCTTAAGAGGAAAACACAGTGCTATAATCCTACTTACAATCATATAGAGCATAAGCAGTGCTAGGTTGATGGTACAAGACAAATGTTTTCAGTCTCTCACTGAACTATAGTTTTTAAAACACTAACAAACAGCTCTGCTAAGGCCCTCCCAAATTACATCATTTTGACACTTAGGTTTTCCCAGTATTCACATTACATCATCTTGACACTTAATCTGGAGTTCCTAGGCAAACAAACTGCATTATTTAGCAAGCTAACACCTGCTCAGGAAACTAGAACAATAAAAGACATTTCTGAGGTCTATTTTTTCCTTTCCCACTTCTTTTTTGTTAAAAACTGAAAATATTAACTGTAAATGTCAATAGTTTGAAAAATATTAAGAGGAGAATAGATATATTAGAATGGTGTGCTTTGTTAGATGCTCATGTTATCGTGTCAGAAGATATTAGATTATTAACAGGAAAAAAGAATGCAAAGAAAAAATGTAGAATGGATCAATCATATGGAATATGGGAAAAGAAATGTGTTATGGTATATGCATATTATATCAATGGGACATCAAAGTATTAGATGTGACACTAGTGGAATTGAGATGGATTATTATATTATAGTTAAGATGGACAAAAAGTGTTTTTAGAATTATAGCCATATATGCATATGTTACAATAAAATAAAGTGAAGAAATTTTTAGAAAGTTTCTAAATTAAGCATGTGTTAATATGGATATAATATTGGTAGGAGACTTAAATTATAATTTGAGAATAAACATTTAGAAAAGATATTGTGTTAAAATAGTCAATAAGATTATGAAAAGTAACAAATTATACATATGGAAAAATAGACATTGGCCTTATAGAAGAAGTGAGATTATGACTGAAATTGATTATTTTTTGGTATCAGATAGCTTAAAGATTGTGCAACAAGGAATAAAAAGCACTGGATTTTCTTATCATTTAGCAATATGGATATTTGTGCAAGAAAAGGAAGGGTATATAAAAATAGGTAAAGGAATTAAAAGATTAAATGACAAAAATTTAGAACAAGATAACAGAAAAGTAATATTTACATTATGGGAAAATCACATAGGCATGAAAGGATTTTACGAGAAATGGACAACCTGGTAGATTAGTTTTTTTAAAGGAAAGTATAAAACTTGTTTTCTAGAATGTATTGAAAATAAGACAAAGAAAGAAAAGAATATATATAAGATACCACGGCAAGATATATTTTGAGATATATTAAAAATAGAATTTTTTTATGAAAAAAAAGAGAAATATATGAAATGAATCAAGTAAAGATTAATAAGTTGTTATACAAACAAAAATATTGTGTACAATGAAAGAAGGAAGAAGTAGCACCTTATTTAAATAAATTAGTAAAAGAAATAAAAAGAATAATAAGGGAGCTCATACCCCAAACTAACCCGCCAATAATACCCGAGCCCTCACCCTCTCACCTGTACCTACCGCTACAATCAAAAAACCTACCATCCTTGCCGCAGACAACCTACCAGCCAACCTCTTAAAAATAACAGCTGATTCAATATCTTACCCTGTTTCCATCCTTATAAATCGATCCATTCAGGAATCCTACATCCCACAGTTATGGAAAGTATCATGCATCCCCCCCCTTCATAAAGGTGGAAACTCCCATGATTTTTCCAACTACTGTCCCATAGCTATCCTACCCCCCTTATCAAAAATTTTGGAAAGATGGATTCACTCTCAAGTGATGCAATTCTTGAATACTAATAATCTCCTCTCTCCCACACATAACGGTTTCCGCCAACACCACAGCACCACTACTGCTCTCCTCTCTTTCACAAACACATTTACCCAATACAGAAATAACAACAACTTTGTCTCAGCAATATTCTAAGACCTATCTAAGGCATTTGACATGGTATCACACCCCTTACTTCTAGACTCTCTGACTTCCCTATCCTTTGCTCCATCTACCATAGCATGGTTTAAAAGCTACCTAGCAGACAGACAACAGTCTGTACAATGGCAAAACAAACTATCTCCCTTACTCCCAACCACTGTAGGAGTCCCCCAAGGTTCAATACTGGGGCCACTACTTTTCACTATATTCACAAACAACCTCCACAGCTCCTCCCAACATGCCACTCTAATACAATATGCAGATGACTCGACTCTCATCTGCACGGTGCCATCTCTTGCTACCCTGCAAAAATGCACCCAGGAATCCTTTACCTCAGTAGAAAGTTGGATGACCCAGATCCAACTTATACTCAGTCCAGACAAGACCAAGTTACTCATATTTGCTCCAAATAAAACTAAAACCATCCAATCCCATTTTACAATCACATCCAATAATGGCACTAACATCTCCCCTATGGACAACACCAAACTACTAGGAGTAACTATTGACAATAAACTGCTATTTGACACCCATATATCACTAACAATCAAAAAAGTACATAAAAATGGGTACCTTAGATAGAAATAAAGAAATCCTATCTGATCAAGCGCACATCACACTAGCCCAAACTCATCTACTTTCTACACTCATATATGCTGCACCTATCCTTACCAACCCTAGAAAACAGGATCTTGTACAACTAGAGTCCTGCTTTAATAAAATTGCAAAATTTGATAACAACTGTACCTACAAAACCCATCATTGTCAGGCACTAAAAGTACTCAAATGGTTAGAACTCCCCCAACTAATTAACTATCAACAACTGATACTAGCCTACAATATAGTAAGACATCCAGACAAAACCCCATCCCTAAACAAACTCCTAATCCAGTATACAACAAATTGCCCCTTCTGCTCCTCAGAAAAATCTCTCCTCTGTATCTCTAAAGCCAATAACTTTGCAGGAAAAGCTCTTTTCTCCCACAACATTGCCAGAAACTGGAACAACCTCCCCACCTCTCTGACCTCAGCTCCCTGAACTGTACAGTTCAAAAATTCTTTCAAGACACACCTATTAAACTCCTGGCTCTGCCCATGCATCACATAAGACACTGTTCTGTAACTGCATAAAAGAATTGTAGATGCAGCCCCCTGAATTTCTACTATCAACTCAGTAACTCCCACTGCAGCAATGATTAATGCAGTCTCCTATTGTTCTTCTACAAACTCAGGTACTCCCACTACAAAATGTGATTTCCCTTTTTCAGGTTAACTCTTAACTCTTGTCTTCCTACTAGTAAAGACATATTTTACCAATATCTGCTTGCTTTCTGTTATGCATACAGAATCCTGTTTATCATAAATATAAGCTGATGTACAAACGTGTATTTTAAATGTAAGTGGTTGTTGAGCTGTATTGCAAAATAAGGTGTACATAAATCTTAAATACTGTAGAGCATTACCTACAATGTACGTTTATCTACTTCTGTATAAGAATTTGGCACTTTTCTCCCCGGGCCTCCATTGTAAATGGACACACGTCCAGTCGGACTATCCCAGTTAACAAATGTAAAATAAATAAAATAAAATAAATAAATAAAATAATGGAGCTAAAGAATAAAAAAGGAAGACAAGTGAAAACATAAGAAGGTATAAGTTAAATAATTAAGGCGTGTTACATAATTGTTTGCTAAAAAAAGAAATAAAAAATAAACGGAAATATGAAATAAGTAAGTTAACCAAGGATAAAAATGAATATTTGGAAAAGATTTAACAAATTAAATGAATTGCTTAAAGATATAAATATGAACACAACAACAGGTTGGAGTATTGGCAAAAAGTTAAATTCATAGAAGTACTGAATGAATGGTTGGAAAAGGGAATCAATTATAAAGAGATATGTATAGGGGTCATAACATTTATATGGAAAATGGGATAAGGATGACATAAAGAATTGGAACCAATAACTTTAAATAATGGAGATTATGAGTTTTTCCTAAGAATTATAACTAAATGACTAACAAATAAAATAAAAAAGTTATATGTGTGATGCTGCTAGCCCAGCTAGCTGGAATTTTGTAAATAATTCTATGTCATTTTTGAATATTGCTATGGTTTATACATAACTGTATGTTATGTACTGAACTTCAAGAATGTAACCACAGTGTACCCTAATGGAAAAGAACAGAAATGTATATAAACTATATACCTGTGCAAATGTATGTTTTAATAGTAGAAGCTGGAACATATAGAGTTAACTTGCAAAACTTCAAGAAAATAAGTTGGAATCAAAATGTTTTACAGTTGTGTTATCTCTCAGTTTCAATGCAGCAAGCAGACACAATGTCTAGAGCTAGAAGTTTTTCTATTGTCTTGAAAGTCGTTTTAATTACTACTTTTAAAATGTAAAGTGTTTTATTGCTCCATAGCAGCTGCACATCTGAGAGATATGTACTTCTCGCACAGAGATGATAAAATTTTGTTGGTATCTGTTAGCCTGGGAACTGAAGGCAGGTGACAAACAATGATGTCATCCAAATTGACCCAGATGTAATGTTTGATAGTAATGTAAGAACTCTCTCAGACAAAGAGGGTGCATTTTGTATCTTGTCTTGGACCTAGAAACGTCCATTCAGCACTTCTGCCTGCATGTCGCTCTCTAAGTCTAGGGTACAGTAATTTATCTTAGATATAGATAGGAATATAGTAAAGATTAGTTTAGATGTTTTCTGCATTTATTTGATACTGTCCTGCCATGTTTTAAAATACTTCCTTTGTTTCTGAACTCTGCAGTTACTGTGTTTTTTGAGTATTGTCTTGTGCTTTTATTATTTATCATTAAATATATTTAAACCTATATTTGTGGCTGATATTTGTAAGACATATTTAAGCTCTTAGCGTACTTGCATATATATATTTGGTGACACTGTACAGGCCACTCCTAAATAGCCTTGGTCTTGGTCATGCTTATCATTTGGATAATCGTAACATTACACAGTAGGATTGGTAACCCTTTGTAAGGGCCTTTATAGTAGCTGATAAATTGTCTGGGCAGAAAGGGACATAGCTAGTAAACCTGTTACAGCCTTCCCCAGGTGTGTGTGTTTGTATATCAATCAAATCTCAACATGTGTGTGTGTGTGTGTGTGTGTGTGTGTGTGTGTGTGTGTGTGTGTGTGTGTGTGTGTGCGCATGCGTGTGCGTGTGCGTGTGTGTGCGTGTGCATGTGTGTGCGTGCGTGTGCATGCGTGTGTGCGTGTGTGTGTGTGTGTGTGTGTGTGTGTGTGTGTGTGTGTGTGTGTCAGCTATTTGGGCAGGGACACAAAGCACTGGTTGGACAGACAGGATGCTGGAGATCTTTTCTTGACCTCTCAGCGGAGTACTTAACCCTATAGCTGTGCCAGTGGGGACTCTTATTGGAGATCTGGAGAAAGAGGGAGAAACCAGTCCCCAAACTGACTGTGATCTCTGTGTGCTCTTAAGGGAAATTGTTCTTTACTGTGTGTGTACTTGTCACCCTCCCAATGTGTACATCCCTCACTGGTGCTATTGGTTTGGATTGAGGCCCCTTGATTACTGGGCCAGTGCAGGGGCATCACAATATGAGCAAACTCTTTTTGGATGCAAAGGAAAAGGAACTCAAGATGTATTATGAACTGTTAAAGAGGTAGTGGATGATATTGTAAATAAAAAGTTGATGCAAAGATTATAATAGGAGATTTAAGTAAAGCATACAATAGAATTCAACCTGAATCAGTATGGAATATTTTGAATGCATATAATAGAGGTCTAAAAATAATATATATGTTTAAATCAGTTTAAAATAGAGATTATGTAAAAATTGATGTTAATGGATGGATAACTGAGGAATTAAAAATAAAATTGGGAATAAGACAAGGGTGTCCAGCTAGTAGCATTTTATTTTCATTGCTTAGGAATGTAATAGTGAATAAAATTAATAAAATGATAGATATGGTAGGATAGAAAATGTTAAATGAATTAAAATTCCCTTTATAGTATCCTTATGCTGATTATATAATAATTACAAGTAATAAGGAACAGATGGAGAAAGCTATTAAACAAATTAAACTGTTTATTAATCAAAACTGGCTTATGAGTCCTTGAGTTTGGCACCGATCATTTGTCTGTGTCATCCCCTTTTGTAATATGTTAACATTGTTGAAGGACTCCAAATGACTGCTTCCAGATGTCAAGTCATCTGCAAACTTTGTAAGCCACAAGCCATCTACCTTTGCCTAGACTTCAGACAGTACAGATCCTTGTAGTATTCCACTGGTAAGTGGTCTAGTGGTGGAGGTAGAGTTCCCATCTTTGGCATTGTGTGGTCTGTCTTTGGGAAAGTTGGCTATCGATCTAGTAATGTATGGATTAATTCCCAGATGGGAAATTTTCTCCATGATCCCTGAAAGTGGGATAGTGTTAAAGGTCTTGGATAACTCGTCATAGGTGGTATGTCCTGTAATCTTTCATCCAGGTCTTTTGGGTCAGTATCAAAGAAGTCCACTAGGTTTAGTAAGCAAGATCTACACTTGACAAAACCAAAATGGGTTGCGTCAAGTGTGCTGAAGGTCATCTATGCCCCTCTGGATAAGGTCCATGCTGATTCATTCCCTAGCCTTACAGGTAAGACTTTTTAGGCTTATGGGTCAATAGTTCTAGTTCTGTATGTTACCAGACTGATGTGCATTGCATATCACACATTTGATATTAATGTCTGTAATTTAGGTGATATATGTGTGGAAAATGTACTGAGACACCAAGGTTGCAATGCTTGGGGAGAAACAACACATGGCTGTATTGTAAATATGCTACATATTTAAATGTAATTTCATGTCATACACAGAAAATGGAGAGTAAACAGCAGGAATCATAATATTTATTTTTACATAGCTCAGTGAGCAGTGAGTTTGTGAGGCAATTGGCAAAGTGTTTGCAAATGTGAGATACGTATTTCCATTACTTTCCATGTCTGCAAGAAGTAGTGTGCAAACCTGAGACACATTGCTAAGTCTGACAGTTAATATTCAGTCTATGAAACATACCTGCTCCTTAACTGATTCTATGACAGCAGGTGTAAATGCATTAGCACATTTCTTTTTGAGCCCAGATGATACTGGATTTGAAAACAGGTGTATCTAATACATTTAAATATTTTTAAATAAGCATTGATAATATAAATGAGATTAATTGTTTATAGTACATGTGTTGCTGTGAGATGGCATAGCACAGTGAGGTTAAGTGGCATTGCTTTTAGGTAACTGCAACATTTTGCTGCTGCTCACCGTCACTGTGTATCGATGAGCAATGCGAACCTCTGGGCAAACGCAGAGCCTAAAAAAGTGAAGGGATCCATTGCTTTTTCTGTTACTTATGTGTGTTGTGTTTGATTCCATTTTTTGACCAGATTAAAGTGTTAAAATGGGGTAGATAGGTAATTGGTGAAATGGGGAGCAAGCAGGGGAAGAACAAAGTGAAAGTAGTACAGGAATATGCAGGAGAGAGGTAGGAAAGAACCATAGCTATCCATTTTTAACAGCATAAACTGAATATATGTGCAGAATATTAACTGAATTTGGACTGTCACCTCCACAATGAAGGGTGACAACAACACAAATCATGTTGTGCAGCCAATTGGACTAAATCAATTGTGTCAAGAAGATGTGTGTGAAATGGAGAACTATGTATGGGAAGATTTTATTTATTTATTTATTTATTTTGTGGAACAAGTGCCAGTTTTTGTTTTTTATTTCAAAAGAGAGGAATGTTGGAAAAGGGACTAAGGTATGTCTGGGTCAGGTAAGTTGGGTAGGTGAGGAAGCAATTTCAAATGTACAAGACAAGCAAGACAAGAGTCAGGGATGGTAATGGGCTCAAATGTTTGTGGGGCACCATGATTGGGGTAAGGGAGGGGACAACACAGGCTCATGCCCTTCAAACTCGGAGACAGTGAGAATGAAGTCTTCACCCACTGGGCTGCCATCACTGTTACCTTACTCCACTGGTGGCTGGAGTGCTTGAATTCTCTTTTTCATCCTACAGACCATGAGTGAGAGCAGCCTCTTCATCTAGTGTAGGTGTATAGCAATGGTAAGGCTCATGACCCTATGCACAATCCCTGGCAACTTTCGGCAGATGATGAAATCAACACCTCTGCTACTGCTCCCAGAGGGTACCACTGCACCAGATTCCTGGGTAGAGCTACCTGAGAGCCAAGGTAGTGCAGAGGCCATAGAGGCAATGCTGCCAAGTTGGCTCCAGACATGCTAGGCATCGGAGCTGAAGCCAGTGAAGTGGGGCAGGCGGTCCTCTGGGGCTGGCCTACCTTGCTGTGCTGTGCAGCATTTAAGTGATATGATTCACATAGATGACATGAAGACATTTTGATGACATGCAGTAGAAAATAAAAAAGAGAGATAAGGGTTGGGGTGAGAGAAAAAAGAGATAAAAATAAGTACCATCATATGTGACATGCAATGTATTAATACAATTTTACAACTCTTTTATCTGAAGTATTACATTTAAGTACACATCCTAACAGATATACACTATAATACAGATTGCTGAAAGTAATCCCTAAAATGTGCATATATTGCATATATGCATGTTCCAATTATATAGATTACAATTTACAGCAGGGCATTTGTGCTACTGACACAATGTCTTTAATTTAATATAAATATTAGTGAAAAAATAACAGTATTGTATAGTTGTGAATTGTCGTATTTGGACCCACAACCTCTGACTACAGTCTAATATTGGACTCTTACAATTGGTTTGCACTACAGGATAATGCATGCATACTTGCTTTTACAGTTGGGATATGCATGCTCAGTTTTATACAACTTTATAAAATACCAACAAGGCTATATTTAACTTTTAATGCAACAATAACACTTCTCTTCAGCTTCATACATACCACTACCTTACCTCAGTCTCTTTAGTTGAGCAACATGAGCTTGCCTATTGAACTCGTGCTCTATGACAGTTGGGGAAAGAACAGAAAAGAACAGAAGACCATTATGCATACCAGTCTTGCCTATATTAAGCATTCTAAGTCTTACAAGTACTCTCTTAATTTCATACTAACACAGCTTGCTCTCAAATTCCTCCAACCAACAGTTGAGAGTATCCTTTTTTCTCCTGTGTAGGTCATTAAAATGATACTTACATTGCTCTCCAGTGCTGTGAGTGGGATACTAGTTGCTGTGCGTGGGATACTACTGGCACTGGATACAGCATGGGCCAAACTATTCCACAGCTCAGACTTGTACTGAGAGCCAGAATAGTCACCCTGCAGAAGCCTTTGGCTATGGTGCTTTACCTGGAGTCCAATAAATATCCTGGAATTTTGGACACCCCATCTCTGTGCCCCAAACCTGGCACCTTCCCATCTAATGCCAGCCACGTCTACCAGCCAGGTAATAGAGACTGATGCTTTTCTGCCAATTCCAGTTATCGCTTTTACTGGTAGTGTACAGACCACATTTTTGTAATGTTAAGCAGAGAAAAGCAGTGCCAAACAGTGAAGAATTAAATAAATGCAACTGGAAGATTAATCTGACACTTATCCTTAGTTTGAGGTGTGTCTACTGATGTAGCCTGGAAATGTATATTGGAAATTGGAAGGTAACTGTTAGGTGAGTTAGGTTTGCAGACATGCACTGGGGACATAAATGTAAGGACCTGACACATTTGTTTTTGCCTTTATACACTGAGAAATTTGATTTTTACACTGTGGGATTCATACCTAGACATAAGTGACAAAACATCTTCTGGCACAGCATTGATTTTCCATCTTTGCCACAGAAGACGTGCTGCTCAGACATAGTGAGGAAACATATATAAATACAGATTATAGTGTGGTTTGTTACACATGTTTGTGTGTGACCTGATAAGGTTATTGGATATAGATCCAGTTGTGTATGTGTCTTAGGTAATTGTGAAGGCCATGCAAGTTCAGATAGCAGAATTATACTCACAGAAATATAGTACACAGTATACCCTCAGTCATCCATCTGAAAACACAATAATGGTGTCTTATCCCTCATATATATAATTCATATCAGCTCCGCTATCTAAAGTGTTATAAGTAAGAGTGAATATAATGGGAATTGGAACAATAGCAAAAACATATGGAATATCTTGCATTAGAACCCAAGACCATGTGTATGGTAGTCCTACACTTCTACTTCTTTCCACAAGTATGTTGAAATAACACTTGTATATTTTTCAGTTCATTGTTATAAACTGCACTGCCACAACAGTAAAAATAGGTTGCACACCCTGTAGTAGAACCCTGGACCATCTGTACTCCAGCACTACTCTTACACCTGCTGCTACAAGACTAGTTACATGACAATCCCTAATTTCCTAATAATTCTTAATGTCTCTATGTTAACAGCAATGCAATGCCATTTAATGGGTTTGTATAGTGCCCAACAGAACAGTTTGATAAATGGCATGTTTGATGCAAGTGTTGTTTGTTGAACTGATTTTTCAGTAATGTAATAGGGACCCAAGAAAATCATTTATGACATATGAACTAGAAAATGTTGGTTCACATGAGATATTTCTACATAGATCTGGATTTGAGGTCTTACTCAGTGAACCTTGAGAACACAGGAAGGGTGCCATATTCCTCTTTGCCACACAAACAGCTTTGCAGTAAGAAAGTGAAATCATTCTGCATGCAACCAACTACAACATCATCTGCAGTAATATGAAACTATACAACTGTTATGTGTACATTTATTATTTTTGGATATAGTTCACTAAGTGATCACACAACCAGTTATGATTATTGCTTGAAAATATACAGCTCTGTCTTCTCTTATCTGACCAGGAATCTGAGACATACAGTCTGTAAGCCCTTATATATCATTGGTCTTAAAATCACCCCCCCCCCCCGGCCTTAATGAAATGATCCCTACCAAGCCCTTGGTGAGGGTTTAGTTGAATTTTACTGTGTAAAAAATATTATACCTCTCCAGCATATTTTACATAATTGTTGTTATTTTAAATATAGTTGGAAGGTTATTCTAAGCTTGCGTATAGATTTTTACAATGTATATTCTTTATATATATCTTCTTAAAAATTTTTTTCTTATTTGTATTATGATACATATGTTGGCATATATTGTATATATTTTACATTGTGCCTATATCTTGCATTCCCTTTGGAATACATTTTATTTTATTGTATATCAAGTACTGAATAATTTTTTAGGATGAATTCATAAGTAATTGGACATTTAAGTTTTTAATTATTAGGAAACTTGTTTAGTCTTGTACATAGTGTTGATGTATCTGCATTTATACAGTTACTTATATTAGCATGGTTCTGCACAGAAGACATATGTCACACATTTTCAGTTTCCTTAGCAGAAAGTAGCTCACGCTGCATTCAAAAATGTGTATGGCATTATTGTTAAACAATTGACTTAATGGATTAATTGTTACTTAGGGCGGGTTTTCAGATTACTTGTGATATATAAGTCCAACAATTTTATTGTATGATGTTCTGATGAAGACAGAGTTAGTACTGTAGAAAGCGCTTAACTACTTTTATTTTCAATGAACCAAGTGTTTCCAGCACAGTATCCTGTTTCCTGGCGTTCATTGTCACTGTCTGGTGATTTACTACTTTTTTGGTCTTAAAATGTGTGAGGATATTAAATGGAAATAATATCATATGCAGTTGCCAACAGATGAAGGGTAAGTTGAATGTTAATGAACAGAACCTGTTAATTGTGTGCTGCTTAATTACATTTACAGCCTTACATCTAACACTTTGTAAGTCTAATCTGACACACCCACTGGATGTAAGGGTAGCCTGTAGTGCTGTTGTGTTTTCCTTCTCCCAACCAGTAATAATTCACAGATGCAATCCATTAAAACAAACACTGAAGGCGTGTCTGCACTATGTTTACATCTGCAACACTGAGCTAAGTATTTGGGATTCGGCAATTCTAATCAGTTCACATCTGATTTGCTTCTTCACCATGCTAACAGCACTGACTCTACACCATATAAAAAGGCAATCATGTAGCTAGGAAAACTGAAGGTGTGGAGAGTTGTTTATGTGGAGAACAAAGAACAGAGGCTATTACTTTGTTATATAGCTGTGCAGAAGATTACTGCACTCGATAAGGTATGCTTGCATTTTATCAGCTACATACTGCATATACTACAATGTAATTAAGAAAAATCTGAAGCAAAGGCTTTAACACTTTTATCTATTTGCATTAATTAGAAGTGTACTGATGCCATGGGCAAATTTGTTATGGCGTTTCACAGGTATACATGATTGTCAATACCTTAAAATGGAATGTTCTATGATAAATCTGTAGACATGTTTTAGGGACAGTTCATTTGATAGCAATTTTAGGATTTTAGAGATGGCTGGTTTGTTAGCAAAATGTGTCATTTGCTTGTTCTTGTTTTTATTTCGGGGGGGGCAAAGCTGCATTTCTGTTATGGCACAAACAAGGGTATGTTGCTAATGTTACTCTCCTTTTTTTGCATCCAGCCTGTTCATATTTCATATCTCTAGACTGTTTTATGTTTTTCCAGTGTGTAATACTGAGATGCTACCATTTCTGTTTTATCTGAGAGCAATTATTTTGTAGTTATGTGATACATATGTGCTTGGTCAGTGCAGTGGTGCAGCAGTTATTGTTATCAACTCACAGCAACAGGTTCTTTGATTCAGTTCTGTGCTGGGGGCTTTCTGTGCAGAGTCGGCAGGTCCTTCCTGCATTCATGTGGGTTTTCTCCCACATTCCAAAGACATGTCTGGAGTATTTCTCTCCGGGCCTCTGCTGAAAATGGACTCTGTCCCAGTCAGACTTTCCCAGTAAACAAATGTTAAATAAATTATTCTTCTGTTGTTTTTTAGGACACCTAGGATTATGCCACATAGGTGTCTCAATCCTTGAAGACCACCCGTCACCGATGCTGAAAATCAGGCTATTGTTGATGCTTTTAGGCAAAATGGTGCCATCCTGCTTGAAACAGGATGGGGAGATATGTCATGCAGAATACAGATTTGGTTGCAGATTATTGACAATGTTAATGCCGTGGGTGGCCATAGCAGGACATATGAGCAGGTGTGCCATAAGATCACTTATATGATCTCATCTGCACGGAGGAAAGCAGCTGCAGTGGGCCGTGATCAGATGGGCATTAAGGGGGCCTGCTACAGAGCCACCAATAATACCAAATGAAGCATTCCTGTTCACTGTCAGGGATCCAGATGGCTCCCATGAAAGTGCAGAAGAGCATGTCTTTGACATTGGTACGATTGTTTTAGGGACAGCAAGCATGTCCAAGAAAGAGCTTCCAGGTAGGCTTTTGTATCTCAATTTCTAAATACTGTTGCATAATAAAATAATTTAAATCAATGTGTTAGTTTGTTTCACAAGACATTTTTTTTGGGGGGGGGGGCTGAAGATTGTTATAGTTAATAACACATTCTGGTTGGTTAGCTTAGGTTGGAGTTGTCATAAGTTCATGTTGAAAGTATAGTTAGTGGATATATAATGGGGTAAAAGTATAACTCCCATGTTACTGTAAATTATGATGATGTTGTCCTTAACTTTTGCTTAACTTCTTCCGGGAACATCTGGTATGCAGAGGATAGCCTCATCTGCACATGATAAGCCAAACATTTTTATGTCAGCACTGATGAACAATTCAAACAAATATTTTAGTGAGTGATGTTGATGTTAAGACTGTTGTGTGTATTGCTGTACTGCCTAATAGTGGAAGCACTGTTATTTTGTTAGCATATATTGGAGTATAGTAGTTTAGGTATTAATTGTCCTTGTGTTTGTTGTTTATTATCCCAGGTGATTCTGACATTGGAAGTGTGGGAATTCCACCACCTGATGTCAGTGTATCAGCAGATTATGATGATGATGGTGGCCTAGCAGCGGCACAATTTTGGGGAGGGTGTAGAGGTTGAATCTGACACTGAGGCTGACATACAGCCATCCCCTGAAATTCCATCAGACATAGCCAGTAGGCCTATGCCTACCCAGTGCATTGAACCATCAGATACTGGACAGGTGGAGGGTGAGGCAGTTAATCAAGGAAGTTTGGTTACTGCAGCTTCAGTGCCTGTTGACTCTGGCTGTAGCCAAAGTGTGGGTGAGGTGCCACACAGAAGGGTTGTTAGGGGTGCTCAAAGAAGATCTGCTGTACACTCTCCACCTGATCCTGGTGTATCTTCTTGTGCCTCTTGACATATGTTTAGGGTTGCAATGGACACTCAGGCACATTCCAATAGGGCCTCCAAGGAAATGCTTAGGGTTGTACATATGGCACAGGCTGACATGCATAACTACCTTCACATTGTTGCTGATTCAATGGGTCAGATGAATTACACATTTGAATGGGCAGTGTCTGTGATGAATCTGCTGGAAGGGGGGGGGGGCAGCATCCACATGGGCGTGAGCCACATAGGTTCATAGGTTCATAAGGTGGTACTAGGCTATCAGCCCTAGGGCGTATAAAAGCCTAGCCATATCAATTTCCTGGCTATTTCTTCCCAGAATATTTACTTCCCTGCTCCCCTGTCTAGCAGGGTGACTGACGTAATACCTGGGGTGAATTTCCTATCTCCCATCCAATTGTCAAGGTTCCTTTTGAAGTGGGCCAAAGAAGCACTCAGCTTGATATGTATGGGCAGTCTATTCCACGGTATGGGGAGTCTCTGGGTCAGGAACCTATCCCTCCAGCATGTTTTGTTCATTGTGATGATCAGGTTTAGATCCCTGGAGCGTGTAGCTCTGAGGGATTGGGATTTCAAGTGTAGCATGTCCAACAGCACTGGGTTTGACATGGCCTTGTATGTTAAGCAGAGATCACCTCTGAGTAGGTGATATGCAACAGAGTATAGCTGGAGTTTTTTTAGACATCATTTGATCTTAGCCTATGTGGCCATGCCTGATCACACTCCCGTAATGGCACTACTTCCACTTTTCTGTTAGTGGTTGAGGTGTCCAAATCCAGATGGCAGGCCATGGGGTCATGGTCTTGAGTGTAGTCAAGAGGAGATCTTGTCCAGCAGACATCAGGCATATTCAGGTAGCAGCAGGGCATCTGACTGTGGGAATGGACATGCCAGTGCGACTCCAGGCAGAGCCTGTTCTCGGTGTATGAACAACAACAATGAATTGTCACATCTACCATGCATGGCTCACACCTGTCTGACATATTAGGACATAATGCT
Source organism: Protopterus annectens (assembly GCF_019279795.1). Taxonomy (NCBI): domain Eukaryota; kingdom Metazoa; phylum Chordata; order Ceratodontiformes; family Protopteridae; genus Protopterus; species Protopterus annectens. The sequence goes on along the minus strand of NC_056749.1, from coordinate 744,664,290 downwards.
AACACAGTGCTTGGCTGCATTCTTGCAGGCATTCACACACCAATTTCACTTGGAGTGCCCATACAGACACACACAAACTCATAACAGTTACATGTGTCAGTCATGAGGCTTAAAGCTGATTCTGTCTCAGTGGCCATTTGACACTTTAGCCAAACGTCTGCTTGTTTCTCTTATTTACTCACACAAACTCATTACCTTTTGTGTCAGCCTAGGCCTTCTGCCCCCTCCCCCCCACACAATCAACACCATGTATTAATGAAGATAACTGTGCCATATTCTTGCTTTTTATCTTTTAGATTCAGGGATACATAAGTATCTTGCCTGATGCTTGGCATGCATAGCTGACTTAACGCTTAGAATATCTGTTTTTATGATGCTGTTTTGTAAATTGTACTGTTTTTTTTACAGGTTTTTGTAATGAGTACATCTCTCCAAATCTCTTATACCAAGAAAGCTAGACCATGCAGAGATAAAAGTGTGACAAAGGCCCAGCAATAGTTTTTAAACATTGTGGCCTTACAAACTTAGGCAGTTGATGAAATAACAGGTTTTGCATTACTATTTTTATGTTTGTTCTGAGGGATATGAATTCTGAAAATGAAATATGTTTCATTATTTTCTAAGTATGAAACACAAGTGGCCAGCAGTTAGCGTATGCGAACAGAGCACAAAAACTGAAAAATAAAGTAATGAAACTTTATTAACCACAGACCTGTCCATTTATTCACACTGAAGAAGGCATGGATTTGCCGAAACCGGTCTGTGGTTAATAAAGTTTCATTACTATATTTTTCAGTTTTTGTGCTCTGTTCGCATATACTAACTGCTGGCCACTTGTGTTTTATACTTGGTACTTTCCGACCGTGCAGAACCTACGTGCACAGCATTTTCATTTGACTAGATTCATTATTTTCTAACTTCACTCTTTAATGATTTGCCATTACAAACATATGAGGCCAAACTATGGGCATTCAGTGAAAGTCTGTACATTTTAGACATAATGCCTATTACTCGATAGAGGACACATGTATTGGCATAAGTCAGTGTTGTCACATCATGATGTAATTGCTGTGAAAATCACCCATCTTGTACTTACATCACCAAGTGACAGAATGCAAGGATATGCCATCCACTTGTAGTCTTAGACATTTAGTATCTATTCCAGATTCAACACTTACCTTGGAAATTCAGCAGTTGTGAGAGTTTTAGTTGAGGGCTAACTCTGTCTGATGTTAGCAGTGCACAGCCATTACATTGGTAAGTAAAGGCTGTGAGTGTTGCCTGGCATCAATGTTACTGTATGCATGTACATAGGATGAAAATTGTAACCCCTTAGGTGGTGAGCCTGTGTACTATCCATTACCTCTTGGCCAGTGTGAAGCCATATTGTGCACATCTTTGTCTACCTACATCCACAGCAGCTGCTGGTTCCCCCTCTGTCTCCTCACCTGTGTGTGGCCGTGGTGACCTTGACAGTGGTGATAGGATGTATGCACTGTAGTTCCTGTTGAAGCTGATTTCTCAGGATAATGTTGTGGACCATGGCACAGATCATGAATATTTCAGCACATGTCTGGGGATTGTACTGCAGGGCTTCCCCAGATGTATCTAGGCACTGGAACCATGACTTCAGCAGCCCAAACACATGATCTATGATATTTCTTGTTTGAGTGTGTGCCTCACTATAGCATTATTCAACTGGTTTGTTTACATTTCTGATGGTCTTCATCAGCCTTGATTCCAGTGCATAAGCTGGACCCACAGTAAATGACTCTGTGGGATATCACCCCTTGTAAACATCTCATACAGCTGACAGTTGTGCCCGAAATGTGATTCGTGGTAACTCCCTGGGTTGCCAGCGCACACATTCAGGATGATTCCCTTAGAGTTACACATGACATGGCAGTTAATTGAGTGGTGGCCCTTTCCCTGTTCCTTGGTTGGTTCTTTGATTTCTACATGTGTACTGTCTATGGCATCAAGGACTTCAGGGTAGTGTGTTACAGGGGAGAACTCCTGCATAGTATTGGCTCTGTCCTCAGCTGTACGAGGAAAACACATGTACTCACTGACATTGCATGTTGCTACATATCATTCAGGAATTGATGGAGGATCCTGGCTGGTGATGCCTGTGACACCCCCAGCATGTCCCCTGTTGGTCTCTGGAAGGTTACTGTAACTAAAATTCTAAGTGCTACACATACTTTTGTCTCCACTGGGATGGGTTCCTCTTGGTTCACCCTTGCTCTCAGTTGAGGACGACTGAGGTTGCAGAGTTTCTGTAGTGTGTCTCTATCCACCCTGTAGTGCTCTATAATTTCCACCTCATGCAGATTGTGAAAAGTTAAATGGGGTCTAAAAACCCTTTTCCTTCTTGGCAATGGTCTGGTCAGCAGAAGCAGCAGTGTACACATGGGTCTGCTGAACATGCTCATGAATAAGAGCAACAGCAGCCCATAGCATTCTTTCCATGTAGCCTAGTTTCCATGGCTGTACACCAATAGGATTTGGAATTCACAGGGAAAACTTGTTGAATAGCTCCTCCATCTTGAATTGGCTGATTAGCATACAAAATAGCTGTTTATGCCATAATTAGCCTGCCATGGTGTTTACCATGTTTGCATGGCTCTACACAGTGTGTACACAGCATGTAGAGATGCTTACTAAATACAGAACAGTGCACTATCATGTGCAAGTTGCGCTATAATGTGCACATGTTTTTTTGCGGCCCCTGTAGGATTTATTGAATCTATATCCAGATGTTTACTTTTTAAAAAAGTAATTTATTAGTTTTGTACAGTGAGAGATGCATGAATTTAAATTTTAAAAAGCATATTTCATAACTAAGGCTTTCTCTGTAATTTAGCTTGAACAAATACTTCTGTAGAACCAACTTCATTTGGACATTTAGCTTAGTCTCCAAACAGTTTATTTTTTTGTTTGCTCTTTATTCTTTTCTTTGTCTTTCCATTAACAAAATAAATAAATAACATAACCTAACATAACATACAAGTCCTTCTAGATAAAGCACACCAAAGGTTTGGTCTCCTTCTTGTCTCAGCTATTACAAACCCCCTATAAAATGCATTTCTATAAGTTTAACAACATCTTCCTTCATCATGTCTTTTCCAACACACTGCTATGTATAGTGCAAGTTATCTTCATGCTGAACATACATTCTCATGAATTTTCCTTATTCCCACTAGGATGGAAACAGTAGCCTGGTTCCAAAGTGCAGTGGGATGGAGCTCTTACTGTGACCTGGATGACCCTGGTTTCATTAGTAGCCTCAGCACTGTTGGATCAGGGAGAGGAATGAAGGGGGTGTGACCTGCTCATCTCTCTTGAAAGGAAGAGTTCTCCTCATTCAGGGCACACTGAGCAGTGATATCTTCCTGGCTGAGACTGAGGAGACCACCTCTTATGCACTGGGAGAAAGGGCAGGGCTCTTTGGAAAGAATGCTTTTGTGGAATTGAAACATCTTCCTCTGTGGATGGCCCATTGTAAAGCTCTAGTACCTAATCACATATGCACAGCTTGGGCCAGGGAGAAATGGGAAAAAAATCATAGTGCCCAGGATGGCTGTTTAATTGATGGTTCCTCCCAGTGAACCCTCACCACAGTGAAGCAGAATGCATACACCAACTGGTTGGGAGAGGGCTATGAGTTGACAGGAGGGATAAACGTTGTAAAAAATATATGGTGGGATCAGTAATCAGGACATAGTAGTTTCAATAAAAATGTCACCCCCCCCCCCCATACAGTTTTGTGTATCTCAATTCCAGCAATGTCTTTCAAAAGTTTCCTCCTCCATGTTGCCACCTGCAGTTAAGTCTAAAATCACATTCCCTCTGTATTTTATAATGGATCTGTCCAGCATATCCTTTTCTAACATCAGTTTCTCCTTCAACTTCTCTATCTATCTCCTTTCCACATTCCACAGTTTCCAAATCCAGTTATGAGCCATTTCTTTGAATTAACCTTTTCAGTACCACTACTTTTTCAATCTGCAATGACATTCTTTCTCTCCACTCCCGTCTAACCCCTTCCCTATCAATCCTAAATAAACCAAATTCTCAATGGTCTTCAATTTCTCTTTGAAATTCCTTACCTCATTACTTTTTTGCCTGCCTCCATACTTCTCTCACTTCCTTGTAAGTCCACCACATATGCATTCGATTCACATTTTCTTCCGCATACATTCAGTAAGTTGCATTATCACTCCATCCTTCTTTATAAAATTTCATTGGTGTTCTGTACCAGCTGTTGACCAGCTGCCAATGAATAGTTCACTTTGGCTGAATGTATTTCAGTACTTTCTCCATCTCCCATAACGCATCCCACATCTTATTATCTTTCCAGCTTGCTCTCTCTTTTAAGCATTAATGCTTCAGTCCAGACAATCCTGTCACTGCTTTCAAAGATCCTAACTTCTTGGATATAAAGCATACTTTTCTCTTTTTCACTTTCCTCCAGTTTTGTCCTCCCCTCCTTATCTTCCTATTCTCCCAGTCTGTTCATTATCCCCCTCTCCATACTGCTATACAAATCTTGCACTTTTGCAGACTGCTATGAGACATACATATCATGTACTTTTTGACAGTTTAACTACTCCTTCCTACCTCCTTGCTCATCAAGTCTCCCAAGTATGTCACCCTTAGCTCCTCCCATCTCCATACTCATCAAATCTCCCAACTATGTCACCCTTAGCTCCTCTCATCTTCTTACCATTTGTTCCACTACTCATGAAGTCTCACATTTTCATATTCTATACATCTATCTGCTTTCTTCCTTTCTGTCACTTCACCTCCCATGTATCACTTTACTGTTCCATCAGTACTAATTTCTGTCTTCAAATAAGTACCCCCATATCTGTTTCTATCCTTCCACAAAACCCTTTCCAATATGTCACCCCTCGTCCTCTCAGTCACTATACTAGGTTTATGGCCCTAGCACAGGGCCTGACATCCAGTACTTCCTACCATCCCTGCTGCATTGCTTGTCTCAGTCTTTCTTTTACAAGTCTTTCTCTGCTCCCTTTCATATGAATCTGTCACATTGTTTTTGTCTGGGGTTTAGTCTATATATATATTCCTAAGTAAACTGCATGGGAAAAATCATGCATCTTATCAATTCAACTCTTCCTCTCAACATACTCATTTTCAAAACCCAACCACTTAACATTCTACCTACTTTCTCATTCAGTGTTCTCCAGTTCCATTCATCTCTTTTACTCTCAATTATAACAATATACACCATAAATGCAAATTATTTCACCATTTTACCTATGGTACACCTAGCCTCTCTCCATTACTATTTCCTACTTTTAAGACTACTGACTTTTCTACATGAAAAAAAGCCCTGGCTCCTCTCCATACATCCTAAATAACTCTAATATGGCAGGTAACCATAAGACACACCCTTTACCAGTAACATGCAATCATCCACATAAAGGTATATCCCACTTTTGCCTAGATAACCTTTGTCCCCTATTAATAATATCTTCAACCTTTGAACCAAAAAATTAATCTGTAAAAGAAACAATCCTGGCAATGGATGATACCACTGCCTTCTTTGTCTACCTAAGTTTAGCCATCCCCTCACTTCTGAATTCAAAAATAACTAAGCACATGGCTGTTTGTTGAAGAATTTTATGTCATTGAAGCATCTTCCCCCACCCATCAGCACCATATTTACCATGTCCAGCATATAATCCCATGGTTCATAATTAAATACCTTCTGAATGTCCATGAAAACCATCGAGTTATTGTTTACTTTTCTTTCAACCCAGTTCAAAATTACTCACAATGATCTGCTGAGGACTGCGGTTTTATAAGGCCTGTCTGTTCTGATATCACCCTTTCAAGCCTAGATGTAATAACTCTCACAAACGACTTTCCATCTTGCAGTATATAAAAACACGTGTACAATGTATCCACCTTTTGTCATACAATATTATCACTCTTGCTTCATACCTTGATTGGGGAAGGTGCTCCACCCCAATTTTTTCATTACATGTCAGAGTTAAACTATTATCCACTCAAAAGCCTACACTTATATAAAACTGTGCAATAAAAAAATGGCCTTCTAGCCTTTTTCTCTTTTAGTTATCAACATCATCAACCCCCCTCTCATTTTTCCCTCTTTTTACATGGGTTCAGTTTATTGCATCAATTGCCACCACCTCTCTGGATTCAATGCCACTCTCCTACCTTCTTTAACAGTCATGCCTAACTGTTGCAGGTGTTATCAAACACAATCTACCTCATTTTCTCTTGCCATCTTCCTGTCTGTCGAAATCTTCTTCACCAGTTTGTCTTCTGTTTTCCTTCACAGGTGCCCAAACCACCATAATCTGTTCTCTTTGAACTTCTCTGCAATGGGAGGTACTTCAGCTTTTGTTTTGATCTCATTTCTTATCTTCTGTCACACAGTGTGCATCCTACTACTCATCCCAGGCACTTCATCTCCATCACCTCAAGCTTCCTCAGCTGCTCTGCCTATACTGCCCAGGTTTCTGTGCCACACAGTAGTACTAGTCACACCACTTCTTGTACACCTTACTTTTCAGCTTCTTTGCCATTCTTTTGTTATACACAACCCCTGATCTTCTGTTCCAGTTGACTGCAGCCCCTGTGATTCTAGCTTTGACCTCATTCAGACTTTCCTTGTTTTCAACCACCCCTTCCAGATACTTGAAGCTGTTAAAACCTGTTCCACTGTCTTTACTTTTATCTCAGTGCTCATTTCCTTCTGATTTCCACCATTTGCTGCCATTACAACTGTCTTATCTGTACTCAATGTGTTGCTGATCTGTCCCCTCCTGCCTTGTTGCTAATGTAGTCCATCTCCATCATGGACAACAGTGGGATCAAAGTTGAACCCTGATACACACCAACTTTCACTGGCATCCCCTCTGTCAGTCCAAACACTGTTTGTACTTTTGTCATTGGGTCCCTGTACATAGCCTGCACTAATTCTACCAATGTTTAAGGGACTTCAAACCATCACATGGCTTCTCAAATCACCCTTCTTGTGACCTTGTCATATGCTTTTTCCAAGTCTAGGAATGCCCAGGTGGACTATTTTCTCATCTTTAGCTTATTCTCAACTATTTGTCTTACTGTAACAATCGGGTCAGCTGTGCTGCTGCATCCTGATCTGAATCCAAACTGCTCATCTCCCACCTTGCTTGTTACTACTCAGTGTATTGCGATATCTATCACCTTGTCCAGAAGATTCATGTAGTATGACTGGAGTTTGATACCTCTATACTGGCAACAGTTATGAATGCCCCCTTTATCTTGAACTAGTATGCCAATTCTCCTATCATCTGGGATGTCTTTCTCTCCACACTGCTATGTGTAACCTCAAGAGTCATATATTTCCTAACTCACCTAACATGTTGATCATCTCTGCTATGACATTTTCTGAACCTGCTGCTTTCCATGACTTCATTTTCCTTAGTGTTATTTTTACTTCTTCTAGGGTGGGCTCCTCCTCTTCTCTCATCATAGGCTGTGTCTGGAGCAGTGCAGCTTCTGTGGAGTTTTCTTCATTAAGAAGCTGTTGGAAGTACTCCTAACTACCTTTAATGTCCCATGGACCGGTGAGCAGTTTGTTGCTGGCAGCCCTTATAAAAGTTGCCTGATGCCCATCTTCTTTATCTTTATGCCTTTTCCTTGCAACCTGAAAGAGTTTCTTTGCGTCTTCTACTGAGTTGCTTTCCAGAATATAGTAGAGTGCCTCTGACGCCTTGTTGCTGCTCTCTTAGCCTCTTTGCTAGCCAGCCAGAATTCTATATCAGACAGGTATGTCTTTTGTATCTTCCAGTTGTTCTTATACTCTTTCTTTCTTTCTTTTGATGAATTCCACCAGTTTTTCTTATGTACATTATTTCAATACCTGGCTTGGTCACATATCTTGTTTTACAGTCCGCACACAAGCTGTTTTGAGGTGCTGCCATTTTTCTTTGACTCCACTGTTTCCTTACTATGTCGATATAAAATGATCACAATATCTTCTAGTTCTACTTACTAAACTAACAGATGATGTTTTTTCCTCTGAGGTGATATAATGGGTATCAAAGACTATCTATACAATAACACATTATGTATATCTGGTCAAAATGGCCACTCCTCTTTAGCCACTAATAACATGGGAATTTCACAGAGTGCCATCTTAGGACTCCTTCTCTTCTCATCTCATACATAAACAGTCGTCTTTGAGACACGGAAATCTAAATTTAACTCTTTATGCTGATGATACAGTTTTTAACTCTGCTCACAAGTCTTCACAACAGGTATTCAGTAATTTACAAAACAACTTCTACTTGATTTGGAATTGGGCTTCCCACAACAAAGCCTTTATAAACAGTACAAAATCCTCACTCACATTGCTTGGGGCATCCAAAAATCTAGCTAAAAGAACCTTCCCTCTGATTTCTGATCCCTTAGATGGACATTATCGCATTTACTAGAAATCAAACCCATTTTGTTATTATTATACATGACACTCTCTCCTTTCTAAATCATATAGATGTACCAGTAGCTAAAGTATCCCTACACAAGGTGACATACAATTAGTCCAGCCTACTTACCAATGAAGATTGGCTAGCTATTGCCAGCAATGTCTTACTACTAAAGGCTCAGACACACTCTACATTATTGTCGCATCATCCAGTTAAAACAACACGGCATTTCAAACTGTAGCAAGTACAATAGCTTCTCTAAGGCTAAATGCTCCCTACCCCAGCTAGGTTATCCTATCTGCATAGCACTAGTACCTTTAAACTCTTCAGTTTTGGAAGTTACACATTTTTTACCGGTAGGTTAATAATGCATGAATCATCCTTTGTTCAACAAAGTAACACAGGTATGAAACTCAACAAGCTTCCTTTCTCCCTAGCCTTCTGTTTGAAACATTTCTTCAGGCTTGTCCCAGCCTCTTGGAACATTCTTCCACCAAAATTACTGTACTACAAGGCCTCTCAAAACTGAAGAAACATTCAAATGCTCCTGTTTTAAATACACTGGTTAAATCTAATACATACAACATGTTTAAACATATAGTTGCTAGGCATATAATCATGCACATGTGCATTTCTTCGTGTCTGTACTTTGGATTTTGTGTTAGGAATTTTACTCTGATCAAAGTACTTAAGTTCATTTTCATCAGGGCATCATATTGAGATGTTGCCACTTGAAATACTGAGTGACGACTAGCCGAAAAAAAAAAAAAAAAGACTGAAAACACAGAACAGCAAGCAGATTTTGGAAATTGCTCCTCTTCTTTAAACTCCTTTTTTGCAAGGGGAGTCAAAACCACCCACCCTTTGAACTTATGTATACCAACTCCAAGATTGCCATACCTCGGAAACAATTAATATTCTGAGAAATGGCATCTCACACTTGGTATATCTAACTCTGTTCTTTTGGCCATTCAGTCTCTATATTTTGGACTCGGTCTAGTGAGTCCCAACATTTCAAATGTTTACCTTTCACCAGTCATGGTTATTGACTTGAAAACGTACTTCAAACACGCTGCTATTATTAGTGTGATTAGTAGCATATATGTATGTCTTCAGCTTTATTTGTATTAAGAATATTATACTGACCTATACATTTCTGCTGCTTAGGTCTTAATCACTAATCTATGTTTTGTGTATATGTATTGTGTTGCCTTATTGCCTGGTAGGTGGCGGAAAAGGGTCCTTTATCAGTCCTCTAACATAGCTAGCAAACATCAGCTAAATAAATAAATAAACATTCCAATTTCTGTATTAATTTATTTCCCCTGTTCCTCATTTAAAACATTTCCTTATCATACACCAAAGGGTCTCATCTTTTTTTAGGTCATAGATTCATAGGTGCATACTAAGCTGCCCATCAAGTGGGCCATTTGTAGCACAGCCAGCCATCTCACCCATTTACCAATACATGAATCAATAGTGGACCCCAACCTAGTTCCAACCTCTTTTTGTAAAGGCTAGAGGGGAGCCGCATCTGTGGCATACTTACAAACGTCCATCAAGGTGTCCAGTTGCACTTCAAAAGGGGCATGAAGCCACTCTGTTTAAACTCTAAGGAGAGTCTATTCCATAAAGGAGGTGTTATCTTTGGAAGATATCTATCCCTCCAACAGGACATGATTATGCTTTAGTGGACATGTAAGTCTCCTGAGCATGTGTTTAGGGTGGCATTCATTTTGTGGATGTGTAGCAGTTACATAGGACTGGATCATTTAATCATTTTGTGGATGTGTAGCAGTTGCATAGGCCTGGATCATTTAATCATTTTGTGGATGTGTAGCAGTTACATAGGACTGGATCATTTAAACATTTTGTGGATGTGTAGCAGTTGCATAGGACTGGATCATTTAATCATTTTGTGGATGTGTAGCAGTTACATAGGACTGGATCATTTAATCATTTTGTGGATGTGTAGCAGTTGCATAGGGCTGGATCATTTAATAATTTTGTGGATGTGCAGCAGTTACATAGGACTGGATCATTTAATCATTTTGTGGATGTGTAGCAGCTACACAGGACTGGATCATTTAATCATTTTGTGGATGTGTAGCAGTTACACAGGACTGGATGATTTAATCATTTTGTGGATGTGTAGCAGTTACAAAGGACTGGATCATTTAATCATTTTGTGGATGTGTAGCACTTACATAGGACTGGATCCTTTAATCATTTTCTGGATGTGTAGCAGTTACATAGGACTGGATCATTTAATCATTTTGTGGATGTGTAGCAGTTACATAGGACTGGATCATTTAATCGTTTTGTGGATGTGTAGCAGTTACATAGGACTGGATCATTTATTCATTTTGTGGATGTGTAGCAGTTACATACGACTGGATCCTTTAATCATTTTGTGGATGTGTAGCATTTACATAGGACTGGATCATTTAATCATGTTGTGGATGTGTAGCAGTTACATTGGACTGGATCATTTAATCATGTTGCGGATGTGTTGCAGTTACATAGGACTGGATCATATATTCATGTTGTGGATGTGTAGCGGTTACATAGGACTGGATCATTTAATAATTTTGTGGATGTGTAGCAGTTACATAGGACTGGATCAATTAATCATGTTGTGGATGTGTAGCAGTTACATAGGACTGGATCATTTAATCATGTTGTGGATGTGTAGCAGTTACATAGGACTGGATCATTTAATCATTTTGTGGATGTGTAGCAGTTACATAGGACTGGATCATTTAATCATTTTGTGGATGTGTAGCAGTTACATAGGACTGGATCATTTAATCATTTTGTGGATGTGTAGCAGTTACATAGGACTGGATCATTTATTCATTTTGTGGATGTGTAGCAGTTACATACGACTGGATCATTTAATCATTTTGTGGATGTGTAGCAGTTACATAGGACTGGATCATTTAATCATGTTGTGGATGTGTAGCAGTTACATTGGACTGGATCATTTAATCATGTTGCGGATGTGTTGCAGTTACATAGGACTGGATCATATATTCATGTTGTGGATGTGTAGCAGTTACATAGGACTGGATCATTTAATCATTTTGTGGATGTGTCGCAGTTACATAGGACTGGATCATTTAATCATTTTGTGGATGTGTAGCAGTTACATAGGACTGGATCATTTAATCATTTTGTGGATGTGTAGCAGTAACATAGGACTGGATCATTTAATCATTTTGTGGATGTGTAGCAGTTACATAGGACTGGATCATTTAATCATTTTGTGGATGTGTAGCAGTTATATAGGACTGGATCATTTAATCATTTTGTAGATGTGTAGCAGTTACATAGGACTGGATCATTTAATCATTTTGTGGATGTGTAGCAGTTACATAGGACTGGATCATTTAATCATTTTGTGGATATGTAGCAGTTACATAGGACTGGATCATTTAATCATGTTGTGGATATGTAGCAGTTACATAGGACTGGATCATTTAATCATGTTGTAGATGTGTAACAGTTACATAGGACTGGATCATTTAATCATGTTGTGGATGTGTAACGGTTACATAGGACTGGATAATTTAATCATTTTGTGGATGTGTAGCAGTTACATAGGACTGGATCATTTAATCAATTTGTGGATGTGTAGCAGTTACATAGGACTGGATCATTTAATCATTTTGTGGATGTGTAGCAGTTACATAGGACTGGATCATTTAATCATTTTTTGGATGTGTAGCAGTTACATAGGACTGGATCATTTAATCATGTTGTGGATGTGTAGCAGTTACATAGGACTGGATCATTTAATCATTTTGTGGATGTGTAGCAGTTACATAGGACTGGATCATTTAATCATGTTGTGGATGTGTAGCAGTTACACAGGACTGGATCATTTAATCATTTTGTGGATGTGTAGCAGTTGGATTCACTTCAGAAGATCGAATTTCCGAAATCTTGAACTGCAAATAACCGAAACCAAAAGCTCGAGTTTCGGAAACTCGAACTTCTGAAGGGAAACCATAAAAAAAAAAAAAAAAACACAAACTTCGCTTAAAGCCCCCCTGCACCCCCCCATGTGGGGGGCTGTGCCCCCAACACCCCCCCCTACTTAAATATACCAACTCCAAGATCGCGCTACAGTGGGGAGATGGGAAATCTCCCGTCTTGCGCTGTATGCGGAAGTGCAAAACGGGAGATTTCTCACTTCCTGCCAACACCACAAAACAAATAAAACATTACGTACACACAAGGCATACAACAATACTTGCCTCTGTGTGCACATAATGTATTAAGGTAAGTAAAGTCTTATTTCTAAACACTACACACATTTGATTTATTAAAATCTCGATCATATGGTCTCGACCATATGAAATTCGAGATTTCAATAATTCGATTATGTGAAGGGTTCCCGTAGCAGTTACATAGGACTGGATCATTTAATCATGTTGTGGATGTGTAGCAGTTACATAGGACTGGATCATTTAATCAATTTGTGGATGTGTAGCAGTTACATAGGACTGGATCCTTTAATCATTTTGTGGATGTGTAGCAGTTACATAGGAATGGATCGTTTAATCATGTTGTGGATGTGTAGCTGTTACATAGGACTGGATCATTTGATCAATTTGTGGATGTGTAGCAGTTACATATGACTGGATCATTTAATCATGTTGTGGATGTGTAGCAGTTACATAGGACTGGATCATTTAATCATGTTGTGGATGTGTAGCAGTTACATAGGACTGGATCATTTAATCAATTTGTGGATGTGTAGCAGTTACATAGGACTGGATCATTTAATCATGTTGTGGATGTGTAGCAGTTACATAGGACTGGATCATTTAAGATCTCCCTCAATAGTCAGTAGGACAAGAAAAAGAATGTGAGCACTCAGAGGTGGTCAGGCTAACTCAAGGAGAATGCCCCCTTAAGTTTTTTTTTTTTTGGTTTTGAAACATTCCAGTCTCCGAAGCTGGGTCACATGCCTAGCCAATTACATTCCAAAGGGGGTGTTACATTCTATTATTTGTCTGAAAAAGTGGAGAAGAAGGGAACAATGACTTTCTTGGATCTAATTCAAAAAAGCTGTTTTATCTCCTTTTTTGAGTAACCCGTCACCCTCTTTCCTCCCACACATTGTCTAGTCAAGATATCTTCCTCTGATCTTCAAGTTCTGTAATAATAATAATAACTTAAATTCTACCTGTCATTTTATCCACCATCCCACCTGTTGCTTAGCTAACTCCATCTTGCTCTTCAGTTCTTCCATACATTTGAGCTTTCTCCTCAATATCTCTTTCTTATTTGCCCACACCACTGCTCCAACTATCTCCTTTCTCTGTAACTCTCTCTCAATCTAACTTCAAAACATTTTCCTTTTCTTTCTGTACTTTATCCCTCTTATCCATAAATCTCCTCTTCTTCGTCCGGGTTCCTTTTACCTCATTTCATTCCCTTGACTCATGTTTTCTAAACTCACTCCATTGTCCAGCAGTACTTCCTTCTCCATTACTTGCATATAAATTATCTGTTCTTCACTACTCCAGCCACCTGGATTCTATTTCCATCCTATTTCTTCCTTAACTCTTTCATTCCATTTCATCTTAACCACTGCATTATCCAGTATGTTTCTTCTGTAATCATCACCTACTTCACTTCCCCCAACAATTCACTATCCACCAACAATCTAGCCAGCTTGCTTGCCTGTTTTTTCTTAAATCATGAAAAAGTGAACATTATTTCTATAGGAAGTTTTTCTACCTACAAATCTATCAAATATACCTTTGTCATTCTTGCTTTTAATGTCCTTTGATCTCTTTTTAGACATTCTACAGCTACAAAATATCTATCTGAATCCAGTTCCAATACAGTGTCAAAATCCCCTCCTAATATCATCATTTTTTTTTTATCTTATACACTTGTCCACTTCACACTCTAAAGGTTTTCCACTTTTGGCTCATAAAAGAAGCTCATAACTGACCCCAAGTCACCTCTCTACAACTCACATTCCCTATTTTCTACCTTTAAAGTTCATCTTCTACCATTTTGCCATTACCCCTCACCAACATTCGTATCCCTTTTGTTACCCATTGGTGAAAAAATGTAGCCTTGCTCTATAAATTCTTCTTTTTAGACTTATCCATTTCTCTTTTCTTCTGTTTTCATTTCTACAGAAAAGCTATTTTTATCACTTCTGCAAGCAATTTTATTAGATTTTTCTCCCTATTAATGGCACTGTTCACTCCCCCGCATTCCATTTTCCAGTCACCCCCCATATTCCCCTTCTACCTCTATAGACCTAATTCTTTTAACCCTTGTTTTGGGTCAACAGACCCATCAGTACCTCTGCAGAAGGGAATGATGCCAGTCATGTCTTTTCACCTCTTCTACAAGATATGTTATCCTGTTTACCCCTCCCCAGTTGGATCTGTTTTTGCCCCTACCATTATAGTAACTCCTACTATATAACTTACCCATCACTACTAACATGCTATTTTTTTTCAAACCCACTCTATCCTTCCAAAGATGCTGTCTCATTGTTATATATCTATAGCACACCTACTGTCTTCTCACTGTATTGTATCACTATCTGTATACTACCCACTATTATATTTGATTCCTCTCACCCTGTACTGATTTAGAAATGTGAACGTATAAAATTACGCCTTTCAAAAATATTGCAACAAATCTATCCACAGTTGCAAATAAATATAATATGTCCAATGTATTTATAAGGAATATCTTTCACATCATCACAAAGAAATTGTATCATATCAAACATTCTGAACTGAGTTGAAGTCCTACATTTTAAATCAATCTAAATGTAAATGCTATCAATCAGGACACATAACACCATCATTGACCTCTTTTAGTGACATATTCTGTCATAACTATGTCCAACTTATATTAGATTGTCAGTAAAACATTATTACCACCCACACTTCCTTCTTATTTCACACAAACCATTCAATCACTTCTCCTTTTTCCTATGAACCTCCCTCTATTTGTAGTCCACATGTTTCTTTTTTGTAACTCTGGGCATATATTATATATATATATATATATATATATATATATATATATATATATATATATATAAGTACATATTATATAGGTGTATATATATATATATATATATATATATATATATATATATATATATATATATATATATATATAGATAGATATATGGGAACACTTCACAGAGCCGAAATTCTGAAAGACTGAATTTCATATGGCAGAGACTATATGACTGAACTTTTGGAATCCCAGCATTGTGAACGAAGATCTGCATACAGCGCGGAATTGGAGATTTCCCTTTTCCTTGCTGTAGTGCGATCACAGAGTTGGAATATTTAATTAGCAGGAGTGTGGGGGGTGCAGGGGGGTTTGCCCTTCTGCAGAAACATTTAAATTGTTGGGGGTTTTTTTTGGATTTGTTTCAGAATTTTGATATTCCGAAACATCGATCATATGGTCTTGATCATAAGAAATTTGATGTTTCAGAATTTCGAGATTCTGAAGTGAATCCATATATGTATATATATATATATATATATATATATATATATATATATATATATACATATATATATATATAAATATATATATATATAAATATATATATATATATATATATATATATATATATATATATTGTGCTGCTTTTTTAGCACACTGTAATCTTTACTTACCCCTTAAGTTTGTTTACTGTACTGTACTGTACTGTACTGTAACATATCTCCTCTTCTGTTTTCTGCTATTATCATCCTGACTTTAATGTACTGACTTGCATACTTTTGTTTTATGTATGTCTTTATTTTCCAGGCTGAGACTAAAACTTGTCCAGTGATATTAGGGCTCTACCTAACTCAACAAAATCAAATAGGTAAATAATTAAATAGAAGCAATTATTACAACATAAACCAAAAGTCATGTATAATAAAACTAAACAGTCCAACTATCTTTTTTCTTCCAAGCTCTCTCTACAGTGCATGGTACCAGTTATCTCACCCCCCATATTTACAATATGACACTCTACATTAAATGACCTACCCCAGCCTGTAATATCCTACCTTAAAAAGCACATATTTAAATTACTAAAATCCTGCACTCAGTTTTATACTTAATAATTCTTGCAGCCAAAAAGCCATCTCAAGGCATTGGAAAAACACCCCTACCTTCACAGAGCAATGAATGATGACACATATTATATGAGATTCTTCAGGATGAATTTGTATTGTTAGGAGGAAAAACAAAGGAAGTTCCTTTAGTGAAATAGATGCCTTGTCTTAAGTGATAATATAACTTAATCTCTACATCAAATTTATCTATAAATTCTCACTGTCTAAAATGGGGTTCATATCTTAGACATTTTTTCATAATTCCCATTATGATTCTGCTGTCTATTTCTCATTCTTTCATTTAATTTTAATTCACAGCATGCTTCTTTCAAAGCATCACCATGTATGTGTCAGTGAATAGTAAATAAATTCCAGTGAGCTCCTCATATAGGTTAGGTTGAAAATGGTTAAGTCTAATGTTCATGCCTATATAATACTATGGAAGCTCTGCATAGCATGTCATTAAGGGCACAGTTACAAAGTCTGATTGTTATTCTAGGTTCTCTGAATTGATACAACCTGGTGTTATCTCCACAATTCTGTACACTGCATTATTCACAGTTTGAACTGTGTCAATCTGAATCATTTACTGATGTACTAAAGTTCTCAAATTCTAAAAACAAGTTTACACAGAAAAAAGGGCATATTTATATTGTAGTAACAAAGGAAACACCATCAATTAGTGCAGGTCTTCAGTCTCTTACTGGTCAGACAGTGTGCACTCACTAATCCAGTCTTTTATTCTTTGACCCTCCAATTATCGGACATTTTTGACATCTTAGTTTCATCATCCAGTAACATCATCAATTGGTTAGCCAATCTCTCCTTCCTTCCTCTGTCCATTTTGATCATTGCTTGGCTGCTGCATACCATTGTCCATCTTAATTACATAGCAAAACACAAATACCTCTTAGGAAATAGCCCCAAACCACCTGTAGTAGAACAAGTTTACCTTAGTTGCCAAAAATTCCATTGCTTCCAGTTTATTTTGCCAATGTCCCCCCAATGTTTTCTTTCACTATCTGTAAAATGCCAAATTGGAATCCTGTGCAAAGGGGAGAATTTTCTAGGTGCCTAAATAGACCATTATTTTTGTTTTTATTTCTTATGGAGTATAAGTGCTTGTAAATATGTTTTTGAAAGGGTCTCTCAGTTTTCCCAATATAAAATTGTTGACATCCTGTACACACTGCAATGTATACCAGACCCTTGACCTACAGTTTCCTGTCGCTAGTCTGACCTTCATGGGAGAGTCCCCCACACAGATGTCACCCAGTTCTTTTCCAATATCTGTATCAGCTTACTACTGATGAGGCTGTATGTTAGAACCATAGATGTAACTAAGGTTAAATGCCAACACTAGACCAAGTATCAATGATTGCTGTTCCCTAATGCCTATTTTAAAATATAAATCTACTATTTTGGCATGATTGTTTTATTTCCTGATTTTAAACCATACTGGTCCTTTAAGTTGTGATGACATCACTAATTTTAATTAATGGAAAGTGCTGGTTTTACTATTAAAATCATTTGTAGCTTTTTGTATGTTGTTCTGATGAAGTCCTGAATTTCCATGTGCCAAAGCACTTTACTGGAGATTTGTATTCTTTTTGTATTGAATTCTATTCTGTGAAGTGTCATTAAACGTGTCCTACTACAGGTGGTTTTGGGCTAGTTCCTAAGAGGTATTTGTGTTTTACAAAGTTGTGTTTTAACTCATTGGCACACTGTTTGCTTATATCTTAATTACATACTTCATCATTACCATACCATGAGGGCACAGATATACAGCAGATACAATAGACAAAAAGAAGAGAAGATAAAAAAAAATGACTACAATGCCATCAAACACCTTGGCTACCTTTCCCATGGCCTAATTGATTTGCCTCCCACCAAGTACCATTCAGTTGTAAGGTCCTTTAAGCCAGCTATCAATTGGAACCTGATCTTCATTTCTTTGACTCTTTCTTCTAAAACATTACCGTTTCCTCTTGTGTTGCCTTGCCTCCTTGATCTTACATTGCTTCTATTTTCCTTTTCCTTGTTAGATATGTGTAACTCACTAAAGTCGCCCCGGTCATAATCTTGTGACCTTTATTTCTTTAATGGCAACTTTTATTTGCATATCTCCTGCTTCTGCTTTCTCATTCTCTGAGAAGGATCCTTTGTCATCATTTCTACATACAAATGTCTCTATTTTGACTCTGCTCAGTACCATTTTTTCTGTTGTGTTGCTTGGGTCTACTTGCCCATTATCAGTTAGAAGTTCCTCCATGACATATAAGTTTGCTAGCCCCCATTTCTTCAGTTTTACCTTTGCACCTCTTCAACCCTTACTGAACTAAAGACAATCACAACATGTGCTAGAACATTTGGTCTGTTTTGCCACCACAATTGGGTGCCCCTTACTGCACCTGTACATATATGGATTGCTTCATCTATAATTTTTGCACATAGAATATGGTCCCTCCATACTCTTTTAAACATATCTGGGAACACCACCTGCCTTAACCATTATGAAGCTGTAATAAATTGCCTCCACCAAGAAGATACCTGTGATGCAAAATCTTCTGCTATTTTCACTTTGTAAATCCCAATAACAAACCCTCTCTTCAATGCTATTAGTTCTTTCATACAAAGGTATGACATTTAACCACAAGGGGCCTACGGTAGTTTTCCTCTTATTGGGGGATATCCAACCCATTGGACTCTGCCAGTTTGCCTACATAAACAACTAATTTCTTCTATCACTTGATTTAGGTAATTTTCATAAATTGCCCTGGGTCTTTTGCTTCTAATTGCTGACTCGACCCTACCACTCAATAGTTGCAGTGTCATACATGGTTAGGTCAATCTGCCTTTCTTCCAGCAGTGGGTCTGTACAATAATGACTGCTTAATTAATCCTCATTTCCTTGCTTCAAAACCTCCAGTTGATTAATAACCTCCTCCACCGTCTTCTTGTATTATCAACTGTCTGATCTAACTTCCCCTAACTCCATGTGTAATGCAGCCATCTCCATTGTAAGGCCTTCTGTGAGTGTTAATCTACATTTGAGTTTCTCCTCCATCTGGCTTGTTTTGTACATAAAAATTCAACATACAACTTAATTTCACCTCCCTGCAATTACTCTTTCACTGATGGGCATTAAAAACAACATTTGCTGTACTGTCTATGGCAAATTATCTCAACTAGGACTGCAGCACTCTTTTCAAGCATCCACTAAGTCTAGTGTCTTAAGTGATCCCACTCCAAACAGATGTTTTCAAATAAGCACTTGTCTTAAATATGCATCATAGTTATTAACAGTTCATGTTTTTAACAGAACTCTTCTCTTTATAGAATTAATATTTGTATTTATAAATGTGCACATTTTATACCTTGTCTAGCTCATAAAATTCTAAATTATTATAAATCACATCAATAGCAACATTTTAATTGCAAAATGACAATATTAGCTTCCCATAGGGAATCAAATCTTTAATCTCTTAACATATATATGTAACAATCCTTCTAAACAACAATAAAAGTTAACACTTCTGATACTGCTTCATTAGTTTATATATGCTGATATATGAACAATACGGCTCATAGTTTTACTTTGATGCTTTACGTTTTTTAGCAATTTTTAAACTTTTATATTTAGTGAATGCCACTGTTCACTGTATTTTAGCTTTTTTTCTTTCTTTACTTTTAAATAATTTCATACTTGAGAACTAAGAGAAAGCAACAAAGAATAAAGGTAGGTCAGTTCTTACAACATTTGAGTAAATATCTTCCCACGTTTAAATCTGTTGTCCACGTTGTTCAATTTGACAACTTAATATAGAGTCATCTACTAAACCTTGAGTGATTAAACCCTACGGAACTACAATACCAAATATAAATACCAAAACAAAAATGGGCAATGACACAGACTATAAACATTCTTGCAAGGGTACTTCCTCCACAATCCCAATGAACTGACAAGCTTATAATACCCTGAGAACATATATCAAATGAATGATCAACCAAATGAGAAGAAAGGTGACTTTTCCCAAAACAAAAGAATTCCTGTCAGAAAGCCATATCAGGCAATACACACCAGCAGTTGTTTGACATGGAAAACAATTATCAGTAGTTTGACTCTTGGCATCTTATGTCTAGCGAACCCAACAGTCATGGAAAAGGAAATCAGTGATCTGTAGAAAAGCCATTATTGTATGATCTGCTGAAATATGTTTTACTGTAATAACTATCTCTGTTTGTATGATGAATACAAACTCTTGAAAATTAGTTATTTATGAGTGTATAGTCATGACAGCTATTAAAACTCTATATTTACATTAAAGAGACATCTGTATTACCGAATAATATTTAGCATTGTAAATGTATGGAACTGTGAACTCTACAAACATTAAAAGCAACATACATGCTTTAACCTTGTAATGCCTCTTATATATAATGCAATGTTTTGCATATGTTGAATAAATGGAGTTTGCAGTGGCAGACTTATTTGTACAACTATACCTGGCATGTTGCTGTAGGAATAGATAAGGTTAAAATGGTAGGCCTGGGTTAGGATTATGGAAAGTAATGAGGTTAGAGATGTTAGGAAGTGATAGTGTAAATGGGGGGAGGGGGATACAAATGGTGGTGAAATGAAGGTGCTGGTTTCTTTGGTGTGGCTGAGTCCAGGTGAGAAACCTTTCTATTCCCTATTTCTTTCTGGAATGGTTTAGGTACAATCTTGAGTGGGAGGTGGCATGCTGCACACCTTAGCATGGGTTAATACAGTGAGAGGTCTAATGCTACTATTTAATCTTTGGTGATCGGTTTTATGCTACCTAGTTGGTTAAAATGATCATAATTTCACCGTGTGTTGAAATTTCTGATATGTGATATTTTATTATATTGAATGTTAAATAAACTGCAGTGGCTTCAGTGTTTTTTTTTATTTGTGTTGAACAGGGGTATAAGTACAATGTGACAAGTATCATAAATATAACTTTTCTTATTTTAGTTATTTTGATTTAATCCCCATTACACTTGCTTACCCTCTTTTTCTAGGTCAGTACTTTAAGAAGCACATCTTACTGTCCCTTTTCACGTCTGTGACACATGTACTTTTACCTGTGACTTTCTTCTGACAGGTGTTAGTCAGGATTTAGTTGTTACATTGCTACTTTTGTTCTCCATCCTGAACTGTAACTTTACACTCATCTGGTGACAGATAGTTGGTAACATACACTGTCATTCACTTTGTTGTCCTGAAGAATCCAGCAAGCATATTAAGTGGCCACAGGCTACTTTACTTATTTAGTCACCACTGTCAATCTTTTAGGGTTAGCTACTAGATAGGGTTTTCCTTTCATTTCAAAGTATTTGTATTATTATTTATGCATGCAACTTCATTAGTGTTCAGACAGTTTTACAGTGCTTAATTATCATCCAGTGCAGTGTATAACTATTTATTTACTTAATGTTGTTAAATGGGTAAGTAAGGCCCAGAGAACTCCTATAACTACAACTTGAGCTGAGTGGCAGAGACAGCAGTTACATTCAAATACAGTTCAGATACAAAAACTCCAATTCACATTAGAATTCATAGATTTAAATAAACAGGCATAATAATTAACTTATTCACATGACAGCACCAAAATGCCTCGAACTACTAAGCAAATGTAAGCACAAACATATATTTTCAAAAAACACTGCCAACTTTTTTCTTTAAGGCAATATTAGAATTTAGTATACTGTGTAAGTTGTAAGACATGCAATACACAGTTTTGCTGTTACCTTTACATTTCTAGTAATTGTATTTCAGAATATAGTTTAGAAACTGACATCCCCATTTTTGGCAATAGTTAGCTGTAAATCTAAAATGGACTTTAAAATATCAAATATCTACTTACTAATAATGAGTTAATTGTAATAATTTGAAAATACAGACATCTGCATGAGGCAAATATTGCTTTAACAATGGAAAGTTTAATGTATTGGTAAATTTGTGCCTTTAAATGTACTGTGTGTGTATATTTTCTGGTATGTTTGTCACATTCCACTTTAATAAAGAAACAAAACTCCAAAAGACGTTTGACCACTTCTATTGATTCAAACAAAAGAAACAAATGCATCATAACTTCATTAATCATAACTTCATTTCTTTGCACATCATCAAAACATCATTTGACCATCCAAAAGGACGGTGTAGCACCCCTCACTCTTCTCATTAATCAGCATCCTCCATCCGCTTGCTTATTCTTACACTTCAGACAGCATCCAACCACTCACTTTCCTCCCACAAACCTCATGTCCATCCAGACCAGTAGGTGCAAGCAGCATCCAGCCACTCACTTCCACCACTCCAGTCTTCCTTCCTCCAAAAGTGTACACCAGAGGGGGAACAGAAGAGGGACAAGCCTGTCTCTCTTCTCCACCGATGCACCTCTCCCAACTAAAACCATCATAACAACTCAATAAACTCAGGAGTGCTGGGTGGGCAACTAAATCATGCAAAAATGTGCTCTCAAGGCACTTCCCAGTATCCAAAAATCCTTAAGACACTCCCCCATTCCTACCTCACTTCCTCCATCCATCCTTCCAAACATTAACCCATCCTTGTCTTAACTACATTTATACAGCTTTACCTTTTCTGCCTACCCTTTTCCAACCTCAACTTTCCCATACCAACTCATCTACCTCCCCACTAAAGATGTCCCATAACAAATTTGTCTGTTCCAAACCTCATTTGTCACGTTCCACTTTAATAAAGAAACAAAACTCCAAAAGACCTTTGACAACATTTATCGATTCAAACAGAAGAAACAAATGCATCACAACTTTATTAATCATAAATTAATTTCTTTGCACATCATTAAAACATCACTTGACCATCCATAAAGGCAACATAGTACACTCACCCTTCCTGAATAAGCATCCTCCTCCATCCACTTCCTTATTTTTATACTTCAGGCAGTGTCCAGTCACTCATCTTCATCCCAAAAACCTCATGTCCATCCAAACCACCAGGTGCAAGAAGCATCCAACCACTCACTTCTGGGCTTCGTTCCGCCAAAAGTGTACACCAGAGTGGGAAAAGAAGAGGGACATGCCTGTCCTTCTTCTCCAACCACCAGCCTAACTCAGGCTGTTCCCCCATACTAACATCAACCTCTAACCAACTCCTCCAAAAATAATCCCAGCTTCAAATTAAACAAATCTAAACCAACATCACTAATGTGTACACCATCCTCCCTGAACCACATAGGGTCCCTATCAGCAAATTCTTTATACTGTATGGTTTGCACTCCCATCATCCTCAGCTATTTCACCAACCTAAAATTTACAAACTTCTGTGCCCATGCAATTGCCAACAACTTCTTAGCATTCCTCCATGGCAAATGAGGAATAATCTCTGACCACACTATGCACAAACTTGGGTATAACTTACTTAAAGCTTACAGATCATCCCTTATCTGATAAACCAACTGATGCTTTGGTGTCAAACCCAAATCATTACCTGCCAGGTGCACCAGCAAGACTTGAGGAAGCTGCACCTAAGTTTGTATCACTGTAAATACCTGGAACAGCTGGTTCCACTTGAGCCCTCTAATGCCATGCCATGTAATTCTCAACCCAAACCGGTGTAAACCCAATTCAGAACTGTTACTCCTAACTGCACCCCTTCGTGCTGTCCAGTATATGTATGACTGACCTGTGATGAGAATCTTTTTGCCTAGGGAAAAAATGTGATTAATATTAGAATGAAAACACCACCCCCTATCTAATATAAATCAAAAAGGCATTAGAAGACCATTGCCCTGCCCTCTGAATGACTTCAATCGAACTACCTCCTCTCGCTAAATCTGATGCCAGCCTACCATCCTAAAAGAGTGAGTAGAAAATCTCTCTCCATCCAAACTTATACTACAAAAGGCCCTTATCATGACTGAAATCAGCTGTCACCCTGTTATCACCCTACCCCCTGGTGACCAGAAAACTAAATCCTGTGAGCTCCTTATATGAGATGCTAATAATCTCCTCACCCACACCACTGGGCACATCTGCTACAACCTGTCTTTTACTAAAAATACTTGCCCACCCTTGCCCACCTGGTTATTCTTAGATGTCCTTAACCTAATGTGAACTGCACCAGGCAGTAACATAGCATCATTCCAATCCAAAGACCCCAACAACTCCAACACCCTAAAAGCCGCATAGTACATCAAAACACTCGTCACCCACACAACATAATCCATGGATTCCCTGGTTACTATAACCAAACACCACAGTAAAACCTTTAAAGTCTGCCTTGTCACTGGCCAGTGCTGTCCCTGTTCAAACCTTCCTCCCTACCCCATCCCTTCAACACTCGCCCCACCATCCAGGATTTAGTAAACTCCTGCAATCCCACCACTCGAGTAAACACACTAATTGCTGCCAAGTCCACCTTAACCAATTTTACCACCTTACCTTGCGCCCTAGCCAGGCTAAATATTGCAACAACAACTCTTCCAACCACACACCTGCCTTCTTTGGTAACTGCACAACAAACCTGTCAAAATCATACAATGCCCTATTATAAGCCTTCCTGGTGGTCACCACCCAGGACTGTTGCACCAACTTCCTGATCACTGCTGCCCAATTTGTTAAACCTCTTCTGGCATCACCATGGGGTCCTCTGCAGCCATTAGGGCCAACTGCCAAAACATGGAAAACTGAAAGAGAGACAAGCTATCAGCAATCCCATTTCTCAACCCTGCTACATGCACACATGTGAAGGAAAAATTAATCAAAAAACTCTGCAGAACTTATGCAAAACCTACAATAAATGCTCAGACTTAGCCATCTTACCCTGTAAAACTCGCATCACTGCAACATTGCCAGAATTAAAAAGTACCCACCTGCCCCTCAACCGTTCCTGTCACACCACTGATGCCACCCAAATCTGCAGTGTGATCTCAGAGTGAGAATATTAAAGCCCCCCTGCATAATTGTGCTTAGTGTGGGTTTTTTATTTATTTTGTTTTTATTTTTATTTTTCCACGAAAGTGCATTTTTGATATAATGCACTTTCGCAGAAGTCAGTTATCAAAAGTATAGTTCGATGAACCGTATTTTCAATGATACAACGTAGACCCATATATATATATATATATATATATATATATATATATATTTACTATTGAAATTTTAAATCAGCTTTGGTTGACTGTGTAAAATGTCAACCTGAAATGCTGAATTCAAAATTCCAAATAGTAAACCAAAGCGAAAATGAATACATCGACCACCGTGGTTCGATGTATTCCACATAGCAGGAGTTGACTGACGTCACATCCTGCTTTGCACATTAACATACCATTGAACTCTACAGTCAATGGTACATTACTCCCTGCACATTAAATATACAAGTCAGAGAATGTACTACAGTGAGGAAATGGGCTAATTCCCTGTTCCTCACTGAAGCGCAACCTGCCTGCACAATGTTGAACCCAAATTATTGACCTACACTACCTGTTCGCTGTAGTGTAGTCAATCAATTTTGGGTCAATTTTCTGCCAACTTGGAAAGTGCAAGTTGACCAAATACCAGTCGACCAATGCAGTTTCCAAGTTTTGATAGTAAACCTATATATACATACATATATAATATATATATATATATATATATATATATATATATATATATA